>NW_015386945.1:497031-598921 GCF_001527695.2 Protobothrops mucrosquamatus
CTGGCCCCACCCCCACCCCACCCCCTGCCCCGCCCCTGCTCCTCCCCCACCCCGCCTGCCCACAGGGCCATTCACCGCCTCCAGATCACCCAGCAGAGCCATAGCGGCCACGCCCTCTGCCTGCGCCGCGCAGCATCAACTGTGCGCGATGGGGCATGAGGGCAGAGTCTTGTCTATGCTGCCTGGCTGCCATGTCCTTGGCTGCACTGCCCCGCGTAGGCCACGCTTGGGGCGAATCTCTTCCAGGGGGCTGCTGTGAGGAGGGGGTTGTGGGGGGAGGCAAGGCTGGGGCAACGGCACGTGTCCCCACAGAGAGGGCTCCGAGTGCCGCCTCTGGCACCCGTGCCATAGGTTCGCCACCACTGGGATAGGGTAATGATATATTTGCTGTATAGTTATTTATGGAAAGGCTATTATGTACGCACAGCATTAAATTAAGTTGTAAAAGAAGATGGAAAAGACCCTTGGGCAAAAGACAAGATGAGTTTTTGGAGCATTCTATAGATCATGGCGATACATTTGGAGATATTCTGTATGCCTAATGTTAGCTGTCCTCTAAGAGGTTGTCCTTCAGACAAGTTTTATTTACTTTTTTTAAGACTAAAGAGACTTTGTATCCTGTGATAATCAGTCTGGCTCAAGACTGAAGAAATACAACTTGATTCTGATCTTCGTCCAGTGTTCACAACAAATAAACCAGGATGCTGAGTTAATAAATCTCTATCACTAAAATACCAATTGTTCAATAGCGATGTAGAAGAATAGTTTTTCTTAAGATTTCAGCTAATCTTTGGTCTTAGGGCAATGTTATTTCTTATCCGCTTTTCTTTCTTAAAACCATTTTTTATTATCTTTAATTCCCCCCCTTTTTTTGTCTCCAAATGAAGAATATTTATAATTCACATCCTGGTACCTTTCTCCTTTAGTATATTCTTCAGATTGACTTTCAGATATTTTAGAGACACAAAGCTACTTACTCTCAAGTATAATTTGACCAGCTTAGAGGCATATAGAAAGATCAATGCTACTGTAACACTGCAACCAAATCTTGAATTAATTCACATTTTAAATACAGGTTCCATAAC
Source organism: Protobothrops mucrosquamatus (assembly GCF_001527695.2). Taxonomy (NCBI): domain Eukaryota; kingdom Metazoa; phylum Chordata; class Lepidosauria; order Squamata; family Viperidae; genus Protobothrops; species Protobothrops mucrosquamatus. The sequence continues at coordinate 498,117 of NW_015386945.1, forward strand.
TCCATGAGTTTGTGATTGCTTATATCATTCTGTTGCAGATATAACCAAATTTCCTAATAGCAAACAGTAAAATTGGCCACTGTCCTATTATTTCCATAAAGCAGATGAGAAGGCTGGGTGTTACAGAGGCTAATTTCTGGGGGCGGGGGGGGGTCTAGAGAGCCTGTAGGGGATAAATGATTAATCTGTTCCATAATTTACTGGCTGAATGTTGTACTATATCATTCTTTTCTATAGATGCAAAATAAGCAACAGAGGTGGAATTAGACTCCGAGAGCTATATGATGGATTAGTTTTAATGGGGTTTAGTGGGACAGCTGGATAGCAGGATCCTTGTTTGCAGAAAGAGATGGGACTGGATGAACTTTAATTCTAATGTTATTTTCTTCTCAAAAAAGTGGCCGGCTGGAGAAAATGACATATTTGTTGTACACCGAGCCTTTTCATTCAGCAGTATATTTCCTTAATCAAGTTGAGGGGTATATTTTTGTTTTCAAAAAGAAAAATGGAAACAAGTGGAAGGTGTTCAGTTCAGTCTTAATGTATCCCCCCCCCAAAAAAAAGACACGGAACAACTAATGGACACGTCATTTCTTATCTCATTCATAACCACTGATCACTCGGGGCTTGGGAAACTTTCTGGGTGTATCAACTTAGCTCCTAGAATTCCTGCATTTCCTAGGAATCCAGTTAGCTGGGATCTGAATAAATGCAACGTCTAGAAATGGTTAATTGGACTACTGTAATTCAGGTCTTCCCTGAAGGGAACCTTGTATTGCTATGTGCAGGCTAGCAGGGACCTCCAAGCTAATGAGATGTCCTACAGGACTGGTTTGAATTAGCTTCTGGGCTAGTCTTATTAGGCAGCAGAAGGATAGGAGTCGTCTCAGCCTGCAGCTTTCTACAGCTGCCTAGTGGGTGTGGTCCAAATTAAGCCGTCTTGCCCAGCATAATAAAGCCAGTCTCCCACTGTTCAGTCAAAAGTTGCTGAAACACCAGTGAATATATTTTGAGATTCNGATGGTGGGATTGAGATGGACTGTCAGGTAAACTTTTAACCCTAAATGACCCAATCAAGAGCACTAGCTGATCTAACATGCTACAATAGCCAACTAAAGACTGGACAGCCATTTGTCTGAAATGGTAGGGTTTCCTGCCTGAGCAGGGGGTTGGACTAGATTACCTCCAAGGTCCCTTCCAACTTTATTATTATTATTACTATTATTATTATTACTATTATTATTATTATTATTATTAATAATAATAATAATAATTGTAGTTTTGCAACACTTGGTAGGTTATATTCCCCACCCATTTCATATTTTAAAACATTTCTCAGATATAGTATAAGTCTATGTTCTGATTAATTACTCTAGAAATCTATTTTGAGAAAGATATCGTGATGCTGTTCACAACTGTTCACTGTTTGCAGGCATTATTTGTTTGCAAAGTCGGCTGGTTTAAAATAAAAAAAATAAGAAGAAATTACTTATTTTGAAATCTATAGTTATACACACAGTATAAATTGATGCATAAAAAAAGTAGAACCCTATGGACATATTTGGAGATTTGAAAATATGTTTTAAATGTTCTCTGGAAGAGGTCTATTGCAAGAAGGGGAATGTCCACCTTCACAAAATGTTTTGGGTTCATACTTAGGATATGTGTTGGGAATTCTCATGGGATTCTTTTGGACAATAATTTATTCCTGTCCAAATATGCATTTTTAGATATTGTCTAGGAAGTTTTGCTTATTTGTTTTTTTATTGTGACATTTAGCAGTCACCTTTTTAATAAAAAATAGTCTTCTTATAATAAAAAATAAAAATGTAAGTAAGTAAATAAATAATATGTGCATCATTTAGTTACCTGAGATTTTAACTGCTAAATTTATGTACATTGCTCTTTTAGCTACCAATGGTGAAAGAGGCATTAATTCAAACTCCTGGGCTTTCTAAATCTTGCAAATAAAGTACCACTTCAGGTCAGTTCAGGATTATATATTTTCTTTGCTTTAGACTCACATTTATTGCAGGCCTTTGAAGAAAAGCCATTCTTCAGATAATAGATAAAGAAGTGTTGCCAAAAATATACGCAGCAACAGCAAAATGCTCTCAGACTTTGAGATACTTGATTGAAAGATGCAGTTCCTAACTGAAATGGATACAGGCGGGTTATTTTGGAATTACATTTCTCCTACTGCTCTGGAACAGATTTCAAGGACTGTTTTTTTGAGAAGCAGGCCAATAGAAATTCTAAATAGAGAAAAATGTTGCTAGACTCATTCCTACACACACACACACGAACGTATGTCACATATGCCACAAATCGCTGAAAAGATTTTAAAAAAAATATGTTTGGCTGACCTTTCAAGTGACTTTTATCCCATTTCTACTTTATTCTTCAATTTAATTCTCACTCTCTTGCTTTCTCTCTCTCGCTCTCTCTCCACCATTCTTCTGTTTTGTGACATAGCTGAAAGCAGTAAATAGCCAAAAGTAAGTTTTTTACTGGAATCTATGAGTGAATCAAATTTTTTTTCCAATTAAAAGCAACATGCCAATTTAGCTTAGTGGTTAAGGCACAAGGCTATAGACCGGAAGACCTTGAGTTCAAGTCCTGCCATAGCCATAAAACCCAGTTGGGTGACTTGGACCAGTCATTCTCTCTCAGCCTAGCCCACCTTACAGGGTTATTGTTGTGGGGAAAATAGGAGGAGGAAGGTATGCTGGATATGTTTGACACCTTCAGTTATTTGTAAAAATAATAAAGGCAGGACACAAACAAATACATAGAATAATTTTAAACTTTATAAAGATTTTTGTTAGTTGTTATTTCCCTAGTTCAGAGTTCTCCAACCTTTCCGACTTTGCGGACTGGCGGAGTCAAGGGGGGCAAAGGAGATGGTTCTGGTGAGTGGCCGGCAAGTGTGCACACGCAACTCCATTTGCATGAGTGTGCATGTGCACCCACTGCTCACACAAAAGGAGTGTGTGTGCACATGCGCGCCCATTGCTTGCGCGAGTGGGGATGCACGTGCGGGTGTGCGCTCTCACCCATTTCTGCGGTCCGGTATCAAACTAGTGGGCCATGACCCAAAGGTTGGGGACCTTAGCTCCAATAAAGTCCAGTAGAAGAACGAAATATATATAGGCTATCCTCTAATATATCTTGCAAATCAGTTGTTTGCAACCTAATGGTAACATAAATTGACTGTTGAGTTTGAATACAGAAAAGATGGAGATTATTCAGTTTTCATTTGATGTATGGGCACTGTTCCTTTACACGTGTTTTTCAGTCCTAGCAATATTAAGATGGGTGCATGTCTACTTGCAAAATTGCTGGAAGAATTCCAATTGATGGAATTCCATTCCGTACTGGCTGGCCAATTCTGGCCGGCCACATCCACCCATCTTAACATTACCAAAACAAAAATTAATTTAAAATATTTTTAGGAATTCTTCTCACTGGAAGAACAATGCATGTGGATAAAATAGGGGGTGAGATAAAAAGACACANCCTACAGGACTGGTTTGAATTAGCTTCTGGGCTAGTCTTATTAGGCAGCAGAAGGATAGGAGTCGTCTCAGCCTGCAGCTTTCTACAGCTGCCTAGTGGGTGTGGTCCAAATTAAGCCGTCTTGCCCAGCATAATAAAGCCAGTCTCCCACTGTTCAGTCAAAAGTTGCTGAAACACCAGTGAATATATTTTGAGATTCCCCAGATAATCATAATTAGGAGAAAAAAATCTTCTGGGAAGAAATTGTGACTCATAGTTTATGTTCCCTGGTGTGTTGCTATGGAAAAGGAATTCTGCCAACAGTCGCACACATATTAATCCTTGATTTAAAAGAAAGATAAATAGCCAAACTTCACTTGAGCCAAAGCACAAACTAACTTTGTGTCAACCGTGGAATGTAGCATCTTATTAAACTGAAGAACTAACTGATGCTGGAAAAACTAGGGCCAATAGCAGACAAAACCTTTAAGGGAATAGTTATTATGTTATGTGAAGTGGGTGCACCAGGGGAAAGGGGGATAGAGTGAACTGGCAAGCAGTGGACAAAATACCACAACTTTTTATATGCACATTCAAAGTGTTTCCATGCAGGCCTTAACTTACCGTTGAGACTTGTTTGCACACTATTTATATTAATGACTAATCTCTGGGTCAACACACACAAAAAAGCTGAGGCGGGGCAACTCTGTAATCCAAATGAGCATCCTGGTCAATTGTCAGTTTTCACACTGACACTGCGAAAGTGAACAAAAACTCCCCAAGAGGCTGAATACCCTGAAAGACATTGGAAACAGCTAAAGCATTAAGTTGAAGAGAGAGAACTTCTGACTCATAAACCAGCCCATCCGCTTCTCCAGTCAAATTCGTCTCCACCCTCCCCTTCTCCTTCTCTGTCTTTGTCCTGAGTAAACAGCCGAAGGCTCTGATTCCTTTCTCTTTTACAAAGACTGGTGCTAGCTATAAAAATGGCTGCCAGAAAGTTGATGCTTGAATACCGGTTCAATGGTGAGCGCCTTCAATGCCAATGGAAGAGCAGGCCCCCAACTCTTCTTCACCTTAGCTAATGAGCAGGTTGCGGTTGGGTTGGGATGATGGCTATTCCATTTCTTCTGCATGTGGTGGTGACTCTCTCTAGTGGCTTCTCCAAAGGTGTAACATCTCAGGAATAGCTTCTTCAGTTAGAGCAGTGTTTCTCAACCTTGACAATTTTAAGGCATGTGGACTTCAACTCCCAGAATTCCACAGCCAGCAATGCTGGCTGTGGAATTCTGGGAGTTGAAGTCCACATGCCTTAAAATTGTCAAGGTTGAGAAACACTGAGTTAGAGGAAATTCTCTTCTGCAAGAAGATATCCTTCCTTGGGAGGAGACAGAGTTGAGACACTCATCCTTCCCTGGAAGAGCTCTTAAGTTCCAATTTGGATTTTTGCCTTGTAAATACGCATGAAATAAATCACTCAATGTGAGCTAAAAGTCAAACTTTCAGGTTAGAATTAAGGAGATAAGGGTCCAAAGCAGTGTACCTGTTGCAAAATTTGGGGATCGGCCCTTTTATTTCTCTGCCCAAAAGATCTTAAAAGATGTGTGTGACTGTTGTAGCAGCCATTTCTTTGCCAGGACACATGTCAGCAACAGCAGAAGTAGCAGTGGTGATGTAAGAGCAACACAGGAGAAGAACATGAAGAGACATTTCAGTAGGAATATCCCTGCAAAACTCTTCACCCATTAGTCACACCCATTAGTTTTCACCTATTTTGGCTTGTGCCTCAGCAGCAGTGTCTGTTTCCATTTGGATCTTCTTCTGGTGTCTTGCTAACTGAGGACAATTCTTCTCTGAGAGCACCAAGTGGCGTTCAGACCACAGGCACGTTCCAGACTGTAACCCATCTGTGCGTGTGCATTAGGGCACATTCGGAGGAAGGTGAAAGCTGCAGGCAACACTCTGGTCATTGTTCCATGTATTACAATTTACTTTCAGGGAAGGGAAGAGGTGCGTGCAGGATTTCCTGCTTCGAGTGCCAAAATGACTTGGCCGACTACTGTTGTTATGCACCCTGGTTTGGTGTTTGTTACACTGCCTCAAGCAACAAAGAGTCTTCACCTGGGACTGCTTAGCTGGCAGTGTGGCTGGCTGGCACTGCTGCTTCAAGTACCAGGTTAGGGAGTGTGTGTATGTGTGTGCTAGAGTCAGGGTCCTCAACCTTGGCAACTTTAAGACTTGTGGACTTCAACTCCCAGAATTCCTCAGCCAGCAAGCTGGCTGAGGAATTCTGGGAGTTGAAGTCCACAAGTCTTAAAGTTGCTAAGGTTGAGGACCCCTGTGCTAGAGTACTGAGTTTCCCAAAACCTTTGAGCCAGCTCCTATGGAAGACCTGTGATCTTGCCGGCAATGATTCAAAACTCAGATAGAAACAACGGGCTATTCATCCCAAGGGAATTCAACCCAGGGCTGCCTCCCAAATAAAACTGGCTCTTGGAGACAATTTGTTGGATTCTACTTCCCTGAGGACTGAGTTCACAATGATAGCTTGAGAGAACTTAATCTCAGACAGGATACTGTAAATGCTGCACTGAAAGGTCACATCCCATAATGTAAATGAGAATGAATGATTGCTTTCCTCCAATAGTTCGTTTCTGGGGGGAAAGATAGGACAGAGATATGAACATTAAAAAAAAAAAATCTTGTTTGGAACAAAACATCAGAAAGGTGCCAGATGGGGACTAAATTTAGCATGCAGAAAATACATATAAAGATTTCTTCAATGCAATTCATCACCCACAGTGTGGAAATAAAATCATTATTTCTTTGGAGTCTCTATGAGGAACTGGGAAATTTTAGGGTAGAGCTAAACTCTCTCTTCAGCGTCTTTTTTGACATCAATATGAAATACAGCAGCATCGGAGTATCACATCAGGAACAAATGATCTTCCCTGTCTCACGACATCCTATTTTGCAACCTATCCAGTGGTGGGATTCAGCCAGTTTGCACCACTTCGGCAGAACCGGTAGCTAATTTTTTGTTGCCCAGGCCTAGAATGGACTTCCGGAAGTGGCATCCACACAGAGAACCAGTTGTTCACATATTTGAATCCCACCACTGAACCTATCACAAGTACTCTGATTTTCTCCTTGCCATCTCTGTTAAAATGTTGACCGGAATGGGTTTGATGGTCAAACATTAAGACTTTCCTCACTGGTAGTGTTTATTCCTCTTTGTTATTCTAACACTGTCCATAGTTAATATCATGCTGTACAAAATCTGTTAGGCTTTGTCACCCCTTGCCTTGAGGGTGAGAGGCAATTGAGGCAGGAAGGAATTGGCCATGGGGACTACAGATTCCATGCAAGTATAAGTTCTGGAACTCAAGGACAGATGGAAGCCAGTCCATCTAAGCAGCAAGGAAAGGTCTGATGAATTCATTCATAGTGACTATTAGAACAATAACTTACCTTTTGCCAGGACAGATTTCAGCAACAGCAGAAGTAACGGTGATGATGTAAGAACAACACAAGAGAAGAAGATGGACAGAGGGATCTGTATGAATATCCCTGTAAAACTCTTCACCCATTACTCATACTTTAAGGTGCCCACACTCTCTGAAGCTTTACACTGAGATTCTAGAGCATCACACCTCCCTTTAGTGTAAACTTTAACGTACACATTTCCCCTAAATATCCAAACACCAAAATGAACACAAATGAATAATGAAAACAATACAATGAAACATTTGGGAAGGTAGATTTATTGCAACAATGTGCAACTAAAAGGTCCTTCACACTTCCCCTGGACTCTACCTACACCTTCCCAAGGGATGTACACCTCACAGTTTGGGAAACCCTGTTCTAGAGGCACTTATCTGGGAGCAAGACCCAATCCTATGAGTGGTCTTCAGAGTTAATACAGAAATAAACGCATCGTCAAAAATCTTTCTTCTTAGAAAGGACTGCATAAAAGATTTTGTCCCTTAGTCTGTAATTTGAGTGCTGTTGACTGGGAGACGGAAGATGACCATTGGAAAAAGCTTTTTTTTTTGGCAACTGCATTCATATCTTTATTTTGATAGGTTAAAGAAACTTTAACTTAAAAATCCACTGTGATATCATTAATATTAGTGATCACCTCTATTGCCTTTGGTTGAATCTTTAAAAGATCCCCTGCTACTCCAAACCATCACTTGTCCAGTCCAGCCTTTCCTTTCTTTCTCAGTGTGACCAATCATATGCTTCTAGGAAGCCAAAGGCAGGGCAGGAAAGCAAGAGGATAATCTGAGTATGGTCTATTCAGAAATCTTCTACCTTCTTCATACTTGAGTAAGCAATTTAAGGAGGGAGATGAAAATGTATGCAGCCTTTGTAGTGATGGTAGTGAAAAGAGCCAAGGCAATCTTCCCTGTCCTTCAGGATGCCTTTTTTTAAAAGAAAATTGGTTTAAAATATGACACCCTTCCATTTTATGCACCCTTTTTATTCAGGTCATAGGTCTAAAATGAAGTTTCTATGTATGCCTGAAACCGGAATCCACGAATGTATTTGTAAAACTGCAATTGCTGCTCATCCTTTCTTGTAATTAAATTAGTACTAGGATTAAAAAAAATAAATCTTCAGGACGGAGGTTTTTAGTAGGCCAGACTAGGACCTTATTTCTACACCACAATCAGCTATGTTTTGCTGACATAACTAAACTTTTTATTCTGTTAGTGAAATATACATAAGGGGGTAGATATTTTAGTGATACAGAAGCCATTAAAACTGACCTTACAAAGCTCTAATTGAAGCTAAATTTGTGCCCTTACAGAGGTTTCACCTCTGGCACTAATACACATATTGTTCACACTGAGAAGGGCAGTTGAATTGAACAAGAGTCATATAAGTTTTTTTCCTATTTTATTATATCTACAGTACTTAATACTACGCATTGTTTGATTCTCAGCTTGCCCATGCTGTTCTGCTCTCCGCAGGTAACTTCAATTGATGCATCTGTCTGCACTGTTGGGCTTTGAATTATTTTCTTTAATTCTTTTGATACTTAGCAACAAAAACAAAACAAAACAAGAGAAAGGTAATCCCAAGGAAATGCATTGTTGGATGTGCACTAGTCCAAAGTGTCCTCTTTTTGTTCCTTATCTCTATAAAAATATTACAGAGAAGGTGCTGATAATCTAGTAAGAGTTCACACCCCACCAAATTTTACTTTCTATTGCATTGATTCTGTGACTGGAATGCCAGTGCATCAGGAAAAAAAAATCAATATGTCCAGATGCCTCAGATTCTTAAGAATGAATGTGGAGAGACTTATTTTTGCCTTCTTTCTCCACATCTAGTGATTAGTCACCCCTTGCTCCCTGAAGAAAGTATGTCACTTTTCATCTCTTTGCTACTTAATGAAAACATAGAAGTTCTCTTGGTGATATTCCCATTCTGTATGATTGAGAAGAGTTCAGTATTGATCTGTATCTACCTTATCTTGGAGTCATAAGCTATAACTCAGCGTTAGGATAAGGTGCGTTTTAAGTCTGGCTGGAATCAGAAGGCTTAAGAATGTGCATCTCTTTCTATATAATAATGTTTGTTGACATGTACAGATACAAATCAAAAACTAATACAAACTAAGAGAAATATAAAAAGGAAAATGCATGGAAGAAGAAAAAATGTGAAAAGAAAGAAAAATATAGTAAAGAAAAAAGTGATAAATTAAAAAATGTCTGCAGGTGATTGTTAGGATCAAGGGACGTGTCTCTGTGTAATTGCTGGAAGGACGTTGAGCTAGGAAAGAAAGGACTATTGCTTGTTTCTCAATCTTGTTTCCCCATTTATGACACACGGAGCATGTTCTGTGTGAAGGAGAGAGAGAATATTTCCCCTGCCACCCTTGTGCAGAAATGTTGTTTTGGATTGCCAGCCTGAGAGACCAATTTGGCAACTTAGCTTTAGTTTGACGCTGACATTTTTAATTTTAAATGGGCAGAACACCAGGTAGCATTTTGTGGTTATTGTTGTGTCATGAAATGTAAGGAATTATTATAGGCTTTGAAAGAGAGTGTTTCATTCAAGTGTCTATGAAAGGCCCGATAAAATAGGTCTGTTGACTGCCGTTTCTCCAACGGCAGCGTTGTTTGACTTAAAGCTTGCAAGTACATAAACAATGCAGGCATAGTTGAGAGCGAAATGCAAACATGATTTTCAATTCCCCAGCAAATGCTGCTCGATGCTGACAGCTATCCCATGAAGGTTAAACATATGTGCTTTGCCCTGTCAGTAAAATTAAGTCTTCTAAAGACTATGAGGTACTCTCTACGACACAAGTGCGTCTGTGAGAATAAACAGAACATCCACTTCAATACATTTCTGCCTGAAGATCTCCATAAGGTACCATATTTAGAAGTCTAGTGCAACATAATAAAAAATGCGGATTGAACAATCACATGTATCAGAGCTGGCAAAGTGCTTCGGAGAGTTACCTCTGAGAAGCAGGGTTGTGATTGCTAAAGCAAAATCATTTTTCTCTCTTTTTCTTTCTTAGTGAAGAGGCAAAGGGGAGAGAAAAGGCATTAAAGTCTCAGCTGTGCTGCTTTGTAATAGGAAAATGGGTAATGGAGTCTTACTGCCTTGCTTTAGAGCCACGTTTCTCAATCTCGGCAATTCTAAGATATGTGGACGTCAACTTCCAGAATTCCCCAGCCGGCATGCAGTTGAAGTCCACGTATCTTAGAATTGCCACAGTTGAGAAACACGACATTTAGAGAATGCAGGATGGTAAATGGAGCCCCGCATTTTAGCCACAAAATAATTCTTTGGTGTAGTTTAAGCTGAGAAAACAGTGATTGGCACACTGTCAGAATCATAACTGAGCAGAAGACTTGCACCTTATCGTGTCTCATGAGGCTTTGTTTTTCCTTCTGTGAAAAGGAGCTCGAGAAATATTTTTAACATTGATAGAGCTGGGGGTGGGGAATTAGAGGAAGCCCAACCCATTTCTTACTGGCCATTTTTCTCCATTAATCTTTTAAATTTCATGAGAAAAACCTCTTAAGGAAACTTTAAAGATAAAATTGACAGTGCACCTCCTCTACCTGCCATTTTTTTTGGTCTAAAAGTCATTCTTCTGATCCTTTCCTTCCTTCCTTCCTTCCTTCCTTCCTTCCTTCCTTCCTTCCTTCCTTCCTTCCTTCCTACTCAAATTCCATAGAACAATTATACATCATATGAAGTATTCTTATCTCATTCTCCATCAGTTTCCTTAGATGATGACTAACTCTGATGTTTTGAAACAGGGATAAATATTTCTCCATTAATCCATTTATTCTATGCCACTCATGATTCTACAATCCCTAATCATGTCCTAACTCTCCCAGCCCCCTTTTCTAAGCTAACGGGTTCCAAATATACTGGCCTTTTTTCATAAAGAGTTTGAGCCAGCCAATTGCTTTGTCTTTTTATGAACATTTTCCAGTTCCATTACATTCTCCTCCAATATGACAACCAGAACTGTATGTGGCATTAAAAGTATGGATAGAGTTAAGAAATTTGGATAAGACCATTCCAGATGTTGGCAATTTCTCTCCTTCTCCAGCCACTCAACTCATACTTGGGATTCTCGATGGCTAACATTGAATTAAAAACGAATACAAAAATACCCAGATGAAAATCATAATACAACAGAGGACATCACAATCATTCTCTTAACTTTATGGAGTGGGCTAACATTTTGGCCCAACGCTTGGAGAAAGAGCCAGGTTTTCAAAGCCTTGTGAAAGTTTAGCAGTGTCAAGATCTTTTTTTTGGGGGGGAGGGGGCGATGCTGTTCCATTGGGGAATCACTGCAATAGAGAAGACCCCTTCTCTAGGTTCCTTAAAATGGCACTGTTTCATAGAGGAGATCAGAAGCACGCCCACTCTGCTGGATCAGTCCATTTCCTAGTAATTCTTAGCATGGAATTTGTCAGCTGCTACAATCAGGATTTTTCTAAAGTGCATTGGATATCCCTTAAGAATTAAGAAATCTCTTTCTGATGTTCAACCCTGTGCTCTACTTTGGCTATAGTGATGTTCTGTCTGGACAATATGATGGCTGCCACCTTTGAAAAATACTTGCAGCCTGTACAAACACTGTGACTGGCCAGTTTTGCAAACCAGCCCTAAGTATACATCTTCACTGACCTCTGTACAAAATCCATGTAATACTTTCCAGATGTTAGAAGATAACTCAGACCCTATCAATAGATATGTGAAAGTAGGCGACTTTTTTTCCCCTCCACTGGGCATCTTTTCAAAAATTGCCAAATTGACCATTCCTCCAGTTCAGAGATTCTTCTGGAGCATTTCACAATCATTTTTTTAAACTACCCTTGATACATTTGGCATTGTCCACAAACTTGGCTAGCTCACTGCTTGCTCTCAAAGCAAGATAATTTTAAAACAAATTAAAGATCCTTAACACAGGTTCCTGAGGGACTCCACTTCTTCCTTCCTTCCATTGGGAAAATTGCTCATTTATTCTTACTCTTTGCTTTCTGTTTAACCAATCAGCTATTTATAAAAGGCTGACAATTTTGTGCCCTGATTGCTCAGTTTGCTTAAGAGCTTTGCACAAGACACATTATCAACAGATTTTTGAAAAAAAACGAGTATATAATGTCACTTCTGTCCATGTGCTTTTGACACTCTATCATACAGACCTGAGGAAGCTTGAATAAAAATAATAAATCTCAGAAAAAAATATGCATCTGGAAAACAGCAGCACGCTAGACGCCTCAAAATCCCAAAGAAACTGGGGCTGTCTTAAGCTGACAACCAAAAGCTGATGTTATTTGCACGTTTTTGTTTTTAAAAACAGAGAAAGCAAAAATGCATTTAATGTCTAATTTTGCATTGGATGTTTTTCATCTCTTGCTTTACAATAATTTTGTTCAGACAAATACAATGTAATTCAGTTTGCTTTTTATTTAGCTGAACACATCTGTAGTTAGTAACAGGCACTGATATTAAATCAAATTAAGGCAAATGTGTGATTATATTGCAGTTATTTCTATCGATTTTAACTCTCTCATAATATTGTAATTATTAAAAAAAAGTTTAACTGTCAAAAAAATCTCCTCCTTCGAAATCAACTCTGATCAACATCCAGAGACACATTAAATGACTGCATGAATACTCCATCTGGAATTGCTTACTAACATATAGTCTCTTAAAAAACTTTTTGAAACTAAATTGCAGCTTTAAATATATTGGGGTGGGGAAACCCACAAATTTCTAGTGCAATTTATGCAAAAGTTAAGTATATCAATGTTAAAAGGGGAATATTATTGTATGCTGGATATGTATAATATATCGATATAAGATTGTCAGGCACTTATATATTACTGGGTTACACTTATGATTAAGAGGAATGAAGAATTCAGATAGAATGAATACACACTGTAGGAATGCACTTTCACTTCTGAATAGTTTGGTCACAATGCCTCACATATGCAGAAATTCCAGCTTCTACATTGCTGTGAAATCTACTATATATTGCAGGATGCCAAAAGTGGTGGATGCAATGTCCCCATCCCGTCCGGTGGGAAATTTTCACTGTGATCTTTTTTTGTAATATACGTTGACAAATAATCCATGGATACACTTTTCAAAACAATCTTCTCTGTAACATTGTGCAGACACAGAATAAAAATATATCTTCCCTGGATAATATATTTGGGTTACTTAAATACGTATCTTACCATCCGAGCCCCTCTCTTACTTTATTATATATTCTTTGAACTTTCATTTGATCATCTTGCAATATGCCAAGCCGTCTCTCACCCTACACTCTTAAATACAGTAGTTTGATGCATAGATCACTATTTGATAATCTATTTCTACGATCTACTTAGTTTACAATATATATCCCTATACTGTATCTCCCTTTGGCCATTTAAAACATAATTCTTTTTATTAAGCAAATAATATTTTTCTTTATTCTTTTAAACGCAATCTCTCTTAAAATAAATCTAACATAAAACATATATATCTATATACATTAATGATCAACTTAAGGCTGCATGGAACAGAAGCAAGCTATCCTAGAGCACCTACATAGACATTCCATTGTAAGTTTGCTTGATCTGCTACCCCACCCGTCATCTATATTATCTTCCACAATAGTTGTGAGGCAACATAGCACCTCACAAAAAGAGTCTGGCCTTTCAGCAGATGACATGTCTGCCTCAGGAAGCAAATCTGGGCTCTCCTGAAAGGGAAGCAACTTGCCAAGGGTGTGGAGAGCTACATGAGGGGATTCTTTTGCCTATGTGTCAGAATATCTTTGCTGACTTTAGATATGGTGCAACCTGGGGTAGGGGGTGCATGTGTGGAAGGAGGAATGCTCCTTGCTACTTTGCTCACACAGCATGCCAGTCTTGGCACATGCGCAAAATAGTACATGCAACTTTCTCAATTAGGAAAGAATAGTATCCTCTCCTCATTTTGAACATTATGTTGGAATTAAATAAGGAAGGAAGAGATCCTATTTGCCTTTGTGTGTTCCTCAATATATTCTGCCCTATGTCCCTATGTTGGGGAGAACGTAGAAGATATTCTCCCATCACTGACTATTCTTGCTGGGTCTAATGAGAGTTGCAGACCATCAGTTTCTGCGGTGCACAGACACTCCTAACCACATTATTTTCAATTTAGACACTAAGACAAGATATGCATCTTACTGATCTCATAGTTTTATGTCTAGCCATGTATTTCATTGCTCCACCAACAGTGAAAAAAAAATACTGGGAAGATACACATGGAAAAAAAAAATCTAAAATAGATCTTAACATATATTACCTTTGATTGCTACTATTACTTCATTACTACGCTACGCCTGCAATCCTACATATGCTCATCTGAAAGTAAGTACTAACAGACTCGGTGGGATTGATTTCAGAACATAAGCTATAAGACTGCACTGTCCAGGTAGTCCTCAACTTACGACCACACTTGAGCCCAAAATTTCTGTTGCTAAGTAAAACAGTTGTTAAATGAATGTTGTCCCATTTTATGACCTTTCTTGCCACAGCTGTTAAATGAATCACTGCAATAACACAGTTGCTAAGTGAATCTGGTTTCTCCATTGATTTTGCTTGTCAGAAGCTCGCAAAAAGTGATTGCATGGCCCTGGGACGTTGCAACCGTCATGAGTCAGTTGCCAAGCCTCTGAATTTTGATCACATGACCATGGGGATGCTGCAACGGTTGTAACTGTGAAACACGGTCATAAGTCATTTTTTTCAATGCTGCTGTAACTCTGAATGGTCACGAAGTGAACTGTCGTACCCCAAGGACTACCTGTAGTTCCACAAGAACTTGATTTCCTTTTATTTGAAAGGACAAAACAAAACTAATGCTCATCTTGCATGGAATTGAGGTGGATAAAGGAATATTCTCAAGGTCAATAAAAGACAAAAATAGGCTGATGCAGACACGATTAGGCAGAAAACTCAACTGCCTAATTGTTCTGTATCAACAGTTATTAATTAACTGAGGCACTGAACAGCGGTAAGGAAGCAAAAATCCCACTTCCTTATTTTCGTTGAGATACAGCCTTCTCTCAGTAATCTTGTTTCTCAAGTCAATTGTATATGCTAAAAAATATCTTCTCCAGTGCACCTGCACATAACATGTGTTACGTACACTGTCAAAAGCTGTACTTTTTTAGTAATTCACTCCTGCAATTTTCAGTATTGGCCCTTGTCACATGACGTTCCCTCTGACATCGTACTGGGATAGTCGCAGCACATCAAGAATAAAAATTACAAGCGTTGGGGATTCCATAGGTTAGGAAAACATATTGAATTGCCTTACTATTATGGCATAGGTGGGAAAGAGTTTAGCTTACAATTGGATTGTAGCTTAAAAAGCAGTTAGTAGGAGAAAGTTAACAGGCAAAGAGGATACTGCAATGGATTTTACAGTTCCCTCCAAAAGAGCCAAGCAGAATGCAGGAAACTGTTTTTTCAATGCAGGCTCACAGTCTAGATTAAAGAAAACATGGGATCTGTGTTTCAAAAAATGAGTTCATACATGCATCATTTAATAGCCATGCTTTCTCCACTGAAAGCTGATGCTTCTAAATTGTGGATGGGGATGAGGGTCATGGATCTAGGCAAATCTGGATAAAGTGGACAAGGAAAAGCTATTTTCCTCTTCCCAAAATACTAGAATCAAATTGAATGTATTGGAAGAATCAGGACTGATCAAAGGATCTTTCTTTCTTTCTTTCTTTCTTTCTTTCTTTCTTTCTTTCTTTCTTTCTTTCTTTCTTTCTTTCTTTCTTTCTTTCTTTCTTTCTTTCTTTCTTTCCTTCCTTCCTTCCTTCCTTCCTTCCTTCCTTCCTTCCTTCCTTTTTTTACACAGCCTGTAATTACATTTTGGAATTCAGTACTATGAGATGTGGTGCTGGCTACCAGCTTGGATGGCTTCACAAGAAAAAAAAAAGGCTGGATCAATTCATGGAAGTCTTGGGGATCTATGAATTGATGGCAGTGTGACTTTCCTGAATTTGCTGGGAGACAAATGAGCTTCCTTATGTAGTTGGTTCACCAAATAACATTCTGCTGGACTAGACGGGGCAAGGGGTCTGATCTAGCAGGGCATTGCTTATATTCTTAACTACAATTTAAAAGAGACTGTTGTAGGTAATGCCTTTTATCAAATGGCCTAATTGTCTTGAACACTTCTTTTAAACACATTCTAGGTAAAGTAAAGAAACATTAGAAAGTAGGAAGAGGGTTGAAGAGATCTTGTTTTGTATTAATTGGAAAACAGCCCTACTTTTGATTGTGGGAGTCAATTCTAATTGAATGAACAAAACAGTTTTATAAGGAAATATACGCTTGAAAACCAACAATTCCACTGAGAGGCACTATTAGACCCCACATTCATAGTATACCAGACATATTCTGGTGACCGATATAGCTAAAAACATCATGTGTAGAAAGGGCACAGGCAATTTACGCTGTTTGGTCTACGCGGAGGACAGCAGCTTGATTGGATTCTTCAGAATATTCCATTTCTCCACTGGTTGGCTTGTTTCTATCTTCATAAAGTTCTTGTCTGATTTCTAATGAAGCTCTATAGTCATCATCTTCTTCAACAATTGCAAGCTCAATGTTGTTGTTGATCACCACCTCTCCTTCACTTCCTGACTCTTTTTCCAAGGAATCAGCAAAGGCTTTTCCTTCTTCAGCTGGAGAAGAAGAAGAGACTGGATCTGAAGTGAGGGTGGTCTCTTCAAAGACTGCATGCTCACTACCAGTAGCTTCCACTGGCTTGTCTTCTACTTCTATGGATGTTTCTCCATCACGGATTTTCTTCACGTTGAATGTCAGGGGAGAGACTTTGAAAGATGAGCTTTTGGATGAAGAAGACTTCTGATGGTTAGGGGTAAAAGACTTCTTGATCTTCTCTCTCCGTTCAGGCGAGACAATCTTGGTGCCGATCTTGTTCATCTTCTTTTCAATATTTTGACGGGAAAATGCTTTCTTCAGGCTGTCAACCTTTTTAAGGCTCGATCTCTTGATTTTCTCAGCTCTGGACTCCTCTATTTTCTCATCCATACTGTCTTCTGCAAGGTCATCGTGGGGCACTTCATCCTCTGAGGATAACTCCACGGTGTGCAAAGTTTCTTCCAAGGTTTTGTTCTCATCGACAGGCTCTTCCTTCCCATCAGTAATACTGGGAACCGGTTCTTTCACAAATACGCTGGCAGGGATTTCATTTTCTTCCTGTAAAGAGTTGATATGTGTTTATTTAAGCATCACAAGACACAGACTTGATAAACAAGACACAGCCCTGAATAACATCAATATTTTTCCTTTGGGGTAATGAGGTAAAGGAAGTTGTTTTTGTGCCACAGTATATTCAACCAGTAACAATCACTCACTTCCTATGGAACCGTTCTTTTATACTGCGTGAAAGTAATGAGTTTATGAGCTGTCATCTACTATTAGAATAAAATACATTTTAGTCAACATGGCTATTAGAGACTAGTGCAGCTGTAATCATGCCAATATCTTAACATCATTAAAAACAGGATGCAAGATCACTCCCAATTTCCCTATCACCCCTTCTCTTCTGGAACAGAAATCCTCTCCTGTTAGCTTGAACTTCAATCAACGATATGTCAATATAAATGTTAAACAGTTACCCCAAAATCCTTGCTTAGCACAGGATATGAAATGATGTGGTTGGTGGACATGAATTAAACACTTGGGAGCATTGCTTCCCCTGGCCAAAATTTATTCTCTCAGTACTGGGTTCAACTTACTCTTCTGATATGGATTCAGGATTACTTTTCTATCGTGGCATTACTCCTAAAAGAAGTAATCCAGAATGATACAAACTGTTCTTGACTTTTGCTTCTTCAACAGATGCAGCATTGACTTACCAAATTGGTAAGAATGTCAGAACTTTGAACTTGCTACAATAAGTGTATTTTTGACCTGAGAAGTATAACCTTTACTCTGAGATATGTGGGCTTGTGGCAAGTGAATTTCTTTATGCATTTTTTCAGATTAACTGGTTTCCCTTCCCATGCCTGCATTGTTCAAAATAGGCTGCAAACAGAACTTTGACCTCAAAACTAATTATAAGAACTTGTGCATCTGATTTTTACAAAGGCAAAACACTGACCTATCAGAACACCAATATTATGCCCGGAACTTATTCCAATTCTGGCTCCTTAGTTATTTTGGACTACAACCTTCTATCTAGCATGGGCTGCATTAACATGTGGTATTGATGGGTGGCAGCCATTAAGGTCTGAAATTGCCCCCCAGAATAGTATGGTCTATTCACATCTGGAAGGTATCATTCTCTATATATCCATCCATCATCCACATATCCCTGTTGAACAACAACCAAAAATAATACTGAATACCAACAACATTTTTGAATATGTGCAGATCTCTAGGACAGCAGCCCCAACCTTTTTTTGTATCAGTGAACGGTTTGGGGGGAAATTTTTTTTCTACAGACTGGCGGTTGCTGAATGGGGAGAATGGTTTCGGATACTACCCAGATGCCATGCAGGCACAGATAAAGCTTCGCTCAATAATAATAATAATAATAATAATAATAATAATAATAATAATAATAATAATAATAATAATAATAATAATAATAATAATAATAATAGTAGTAGTAGTAGTAGTAGTAGTAGTAGTAATAATAATAATAATAATAATAATAATAATAATAATAATAATAATAATAAAGTTGGAAGGGAACTTGAAGGTCATCTAGTCCAACCCCCTGCTCAGGCAGGAAACCCTAAACCATTTCAGACAAATGGCTGTCCAGTCTCTTCTTAAAAACTTCCAGTGTTGGAGCATTCACCACTTCTGGAGGCAGGTTGTTCCACTGGTTAATTGTTCTAACTGTCAGGAAGTTTCTCCTTAGTTCTAGGTTGCTTCTCTCCTTGATTAGTTTCCATCCGTTGCTTCTTGTCCTGCCTCCAGGCGCTTTGGAGAATAGCTTGACTTCCTCTTCTTTGTGGCAATTTGCATGGCCAGTTCCTAACAGGCTGCAGACCAGTACCAATTTGTGGCCTGCTCTAGAAGAAACCACAGGGGTAAACCAATGGTATTTGTCACATTATTATTTTTGTTTTACTTTTAATATTGATGGTGCTTTGTTGTATTTTGCAATATTATATGTGGGCTAATCAATGGCCATAAACAAGTTTTCCTTTACTATTATTAGAACGTAAAGAGTCCATCCCGAATATTAAAGAGGAAGGAAGATAAACACCATTTGAATTTGACCTTGAAACATGTGTATTCTCTTCTAATTTTTGCCACACTTGATACAATAAAACTAGGCACATAAACTTATTCTTTGTTTCTTGCTTTTTTTTTCTTTATAGTATCAAGACGGGAAAAAAAGGTGACTAACACTCTGTTGCTATCAACTCCTTGAAAATTATAAACTAACAAACCCACTGTTAAAAAAAATTGTGGCAGGAAACAATGGAATCAATTTAGGCTTAACAATAATGGAACCTTGAGATTAGGACATGTACTACCTAGAATGCTCCTGTACACATATTGGGAGGGTCATGGATACTCGTGCCAAGATGTGAATATAGGAGGGGCATGTGGAACAATCTAGAACAGACAAAATACAAATTCAGTGCAATTGATGGAGGATGGTTAAACTGCAAACGTTCATTGATCAGCTTCCTCAAGTTTCCTCAATATTATTATAGTGTTCTTATACATAAAGAGTTGAGTCCTTTTTTAAGCCAGCATCCTGAATGGTGTTATTCCAAAGGCTCAATATTTCTATGAGAATATCTTTGGCTTTGGGAATGACTGTTTATGGGAAAAAAGACCCACCTAATAAAGTTGTCTACAGCAAGGGTCCTCAACCTGTGGGCTGCCGCTGTGCTGCGGGGTGTGAAAACGGGACACTGCCACATCACGGGGTGTGAAAATGGGCCACTGTCGTGCTGTGGGGTGCAAAAATGGGACACTGCTGCACCATGCAAAAATGGGATGCCACTGCTCCGTGGGGCACAAAACAGGCTGCCGCCATGCCTCAGAGTGCAAAAATGGGACTCTGCCGCACCTCAGGACGCAAAAATGGGCCACCGCTGCACCTTTGGGCATGAAAATGGGCCACCGCCGTGCCTCAGGGCGCAAAAATGGGCCGTTGCCGTGCCTCGTGGCATGAAAACAGGCATGGGGCATGGGGTGCTGTGCCATGCAAGAATGGGACGGGTTAGTGAGTATTACGCAGGTGCTAGCCCGTCCCCGTTGCATTGCATGCATGCTTGTGGCCCTGTGCGCACGGGCATGTAAAATGCTTCTCCCTCCCTTTCCCTCCGGTCTGCCAACCAAGAAAGGCTGACCTCTGGTCTAGAGGACAGTTTAATATCATCTATTTTGCTTTAAATTGAGTATTATAGAAGCAAAGCCCCACCAAGCAACAAAATAATGATTAAACCAGTTCTGCAGTATAAATAAAACTCGTAAAATGTTGAAAATGAAAGATGGTACAGAATCAAAATGTGAGGAAGCCATTTTGAGCCTTGATATGTTTGGGAGGAGTTGTTAACAAAATAGAATATAGGAAATAAAAGGTGTGTAATGGCTCTCTTCTTCCACTTAGGAATTCAAGCAAGGCAATCACATTTTTATTAAAATTAAAATTAAATTAAATTAAAATAAAATAGCAAAGTATTCAGTATATTGAGTCTCCCTGCCACAAGGGAGGTTCAAAAGAGCTGGCTTTTATCAAGAACCAGATATATTAAAACCAGGACACCAATTTGGAGATTTGAAATCATGCTACTTTAAGGAGAAATGAAGCTATAGCTGGAAAGAGATGGCAAATGTGAAGAGGAAATATACTTCCCCCAAAGCACCTGAAGACAGAAGAAGCAATGGATGGAAACTAATCAAGGAGAAAACCAACCTAGAATTAAGGAGCAATTTCCTGACAGAACAATCAATCAGTGGAACGACTTGCCTCCAGAAATTGTGGGTTGCTCTGTCACTGGAAGTTTTCAAGAAGAGATTGGACAGCCATCTGCCTGAAATAGTATAGGGCAGTGGTGGCGAACCTTTTAGAGACCGAGTGCCCAAACTGCAACCCAAAACCCACCTATGCATCGCTGGGTGCCGGGTGGGCGTGGCCACCGAGCGGGCGTGGCCACCGAGCTGTCGGCTTGTGCTCACTCACTCGCTCGCTGTCCGCTCCGACTCGTGCTCGCTCTCAAGCTGTCTGCAGCAAATGCTGCTTCCACAGAAAGTTGCTCCTTTTATAGCCTCTTGCCTATTCCCAGACTGGGCATGCTCGGAGAGGAGAAGGGAGCAGCTCGGCCCAGCAATGGCTCGCGTGCCACCAGAGACGGCTCCGCATGCCGCCTGTGGCACGCGTGCCATAGGTTCGCCACCACGGGTATAGGGTTTCCTGCTTGAATAGGGGGTTGGATTAGAAGACCTCAAAGGCCCCTCCAACTCTGTTATTCAGCAAAAGATAGCAGAAATAGTAGTAATGCTTCATTGTTTTGGCATGGAAAGCAACTATAATTTCTGCATGCCAGAAAAGAAAAATATGCTAGAAGACTCTCCACAAAATAAATGGGTTACAAAAGAGCAATTGAAGTTCTCATCTTGCTTCTCTGCTTTTGTGAAAATCTACTTCCGCATGGCATGTTACAGAAGCCATCAATGAACTAACAGTAGGCTTGCACAGCTTTGGAGCCTAGAATTTTCCAGCAAGTTCAGGACTATTTTTGAAGTTGCTACCTGCATTATCTACTCATTTCTACACACTTCTGTCGTTCTCTTGGCTTCTGTTCATTTCCAACCAGATAATGCTCACCAGATAAAACTCCCCTTCATGTTGTTAGGGAAAGAACAAGGGGAGAGAATCTTTTGACCTAGAACAAGATAGGTATGCCAACCAAAATGTTGCAATTACTTTATTCTGTTCCCTGGGAGAAACTAATCGCAAAATGCAGCAGTTATAATGTTGCATTTGCCTGTTAGATAGTGCCATTCTCTTGCCAAAAACGGTTTCTAGGAAGAAAGGTCACTGCCTCAGCTATCTCGGGGTGAGTATCTTGAATTTATTGCATCTTGTACGTGGTTAAGAAGTTGGGGCTTTTCAGATAACGCCGGTGAAAATGCCAAGTCGGAATTTCAAATATAAGTGATACACTGTAAAAATTCCAGAACTTCTTTCATGAAGCTCCGTTTTTCCCAAGTAAAGAAATATCTCCTATTGTTCTAGGGAGCTGCTTTTCCCATAATCTGCTTGTTTCTTAAGCAACTTGCTGGGAAACGGGAATGTTTAGTTCTGCCTTCAGAAGCAAGAGTTTATAAAGGAACAGTGGCTTTAGAGTACCTTAAACACAGTCATTCAGACAGCCCCAGCACTATATTTATTTATCTATTTATATTCATGAATTCAGAGCTATATAAACACCTCTCATGAAGAATCCCTGTTCTTCCCCTGGTCAATAGTTGATTGTAAGGAATTTTGAGGAAATTATTCTAGGAAGCTACCTCAATTACTATAGCTAAACTTGTGCTCTTTGCTGTCATCCCAGGTGAGTTGAGAGTACGTCCAGCATGCCCACGTGTGAAGAACACCTCTTGACATGACTGAAGAACTTAAAGAAGTCTTCTAGAGAAGATGAATAACAATTCTGCTGAGCGTGATGGGGCTTTGGGTCCAGGACATCTGAAAGGAACCAAGCCTGGAAAAAAATTCTTCATTAAAAACTCCAGATCTTTCTGGAATGTATTGAACTGTCTGACATTTTTACTATTTGTATTGGGAACTTATTGTAAAGCAGGAGCTTATCCTGCAATCTCAGGAAAATGTGTGTGCTTAGGAGGAGATGACAAGGGAATGCAGCCTATTGTTACCGCTGTCATGCCTCGAACCCACACACGTATTTTCCTGGGACTTCAGGCTGTTTCTCTGGGGTGATCCTGGATCCAAACCTCCTTTCCCGCTTGGGATCCAAATACTGTATATCAGTGATGGTGAACCTTTTAGAGACTGAGTGCCCAAACTGCAACCCAAAACCCACTTATGCATCGTCGAGTGCCGGCTGGGTGTGGCCCATTGTCTGGGTGTGGCCCATTGTCTGGGTGTGGCCAATTGGGTGAGCGTGGCTGCGGTGGTAACAGCAGACTAGGTGGGACTAAAAAGTTCAATCAATCAATTCCAACTTTGCAAGATCTTTTTTTTTCCCGCGAGAAGTTGAAATTGACTGATTGAACCTTTTTTTTTTTTTTTTTGCATATGGCGGTGGAGGCCTAAAGCGAAAAGGTTTTATAAAACCCAGCTGAAGGCCTAGGACTGGGGCGACGGCGCGTGTGCCCACAGAGAGGGCTCTGAGTGCCGCCTCTGGCACCTGTGCCATAGGTTCGCCACCACTGCTATATATCTTGCATCCAGTGATGGGATTCAAATATGTGAACAACCGGTTCTCTGTGTGGATGCCACTTCTGGAAGTCCATTCTGGACCTGGGCAACAAAAAATTAGCTACCGGTTCTGCCGAACTGGTGCGATCCGGCTGAATCCCACCACTACTTGCACCTATTGTTTAATATTTAGAAGTCTATGGGCTCTGAGCTTGGTTATTTCACTTGGCAGTC
Source organism: Protobothrops mucrosquamatus (assembly GCF_001527695.2). Classification (NCBI taxonomy): domain Eukaryota; kingdom Metazoa; phylum Chordata; class Lepidosauria; order Squamata; family Viperidae; genus Protobothrops; species Protobothrops mucrosquamatus. The sequence goes on from NW_015386945.1 coordinate 521,787, forward strand.
ATTAGGAACAGCTATTAAGGGAAATGTCTTCCACAAAGTTTTCAACCCCATTTTAAAACACACTGTGGCTGTGAATTATGTTTATTAACTATGCAACTCAAAAATAAGTGCTAAAAGCATATTTTTAATTTTCCTGTCAGCTCTCCAGCAGTGAACACCTGATCTTTTTGTGAAATGGAACCTCAGGCACTCATTTGTTTTATGTTTAGAGAAGGGAAAGCCTGGGGTTTTCTCTTTCACTTTATTTCCTTATTTAAATTATGGAATGGCAAAACGACTGCCTTTTTTTCTGTTTGAGAAGATCTGTTTCACTTTGGGAGATTTGGGAAACAAGCAATTAGCAGGATTTTTTTCCTGCTTTTACATGACTTATCCAACCATCTGTACAATTTGGCATCTCTTCCACATTCTCTCATCTGCCCTGCAATTTGGGAAGGTAAGAAATAATATTGGTCCTTTTTAAAAACTTCTCCCTACAATGGCATCAGTGCAAAAGAGAAAAGTAGGGAAGGGAAAAGAATCAAGGATCTTCCTGATTTCTTGAGGATTCTGCCAGTGATTATACCCATCTTAGAAAGTGGACTGTGATTTATCTGCCTCCTACATTTTGCCATTGTGTTTTGCCCTGAGGTGGTTTTGAATTTTAGAAAATTCAAAATGGCTGTCACTCTTAAAATGTCTCCCATCTCTTCTTTCCGCTGAGATCTGCCATTAAAATTAGCAAGCAACTGAATAAATTCTAATTCAAACGTGCATCAGATGTTGCTTGTGATCCTGGAAAACAATTCTTGGCCAAACTGGAGAACTACCATTAGAATTAGCTGAACAAACTATAGAATGTGAATTTCAGTTGCCTTGTATGCTACATCTTGTATGAAATACCGGTAAGACTTTTTAAAAATGATTTAAGATACTGTGTGCTCTAGTTTTAAGATACTTTGATAATGTTATGATTATTTTTATGATTATTGTTTTACAGATATTTCACTTAAAGTTACACAATTGCAGTGATTTAAAAATGTAATTAATAAATTAATGGATAAATAAATAAAAAGAACATGGTGTTTCTTTTCTTTAATATTGTTTAGCAGAAAGCCGGATTCAGCAAACCATTGCACAAACAAGTAAAATTTAGTATCAAGGCATTCTCACTTACAAAATATTGGAATACCACAACATAGTTTGTACCTCTGAATCCCTGGAAAAGTAATGCATTTGTATGGATGTAAAACCAACTATGGTTTCTTCCATAAACTAATATAATTATCATCAGTATTAGACTAACTCCATTTAAACCCTGGCACAGCAGTTATCTGATATGAACAGGTTAATAGTAGATGATAGACTTGAGGGTTCATTCATCTCCATGATACAGGTCTTCTCCTGGCATTTCATCCAATTCCCACAGAATAACCCACACGAGCAAACACCATATTTCAGGATCAAAAATGACCAAAGATAAGCATCCTCTAAACATCCTTCCTATTTATATAAAATGGCCCTGGAGAGAGAGCACGGTATGATACGATGGCTGTTCTGCTCGAGCTGTAGGTATTTTACAAGAGAACATTCTGCCTCTAATCAAAAGTCATGTTCCTTGGGAGCAAATTCGGGAAACTAAAACCAAACTGATTTCAAATGAGGATTTTAAATTTTTTTTAAAAAACACAACCTTGACATTAAAAAAATAGAACATCAATTGCCTATTTATTCAGACTGAAAACAAAGGTTATTCCAATTAGTTGAGTTAAATATTAGTGACTACTTAGGATGCATTTACATAAATAATATATAAAGGCAGATGTGTCTGTAGGGGCTGATTCACAGTGAAGGCTTTTTTAAATGTTCCAAATTATTAGCCATGATTAAATCAGAAGGAAACTACACATACTGAAAAATGAAGAAAATATATTTTCCATTTCTGGATTTAATATGGTATGCTTCCATTTACTAATTCAGTAGTACATTTGAATTAGCACTGATTTTAGAAGGAAAAAAAGAGAGGTTTTAATGCTCCTAATGGTTCCTGCCCATAATGAATCTTTGCTCAGAAAGCATTTGTGAGCTCTTCTTTTGTACTACCTCCCAGTGGAAAAAAAGCCAATGTGTCAAAAGTTATGCAGTTGCAGCCCTGTAATAATATGTGCAAATTGGTGCACTATGAGAACATTTAATGGTCTTGTATCCTATGTCATCAATTCCTTTCAGAGTCCATTATCATTTTCTGCATCTTTACCTTCCTAACTCACTTAGTCTTGATTTTTGAGCATGCAGGTGTTTTGTCAAACCTTNTGTTTCTTTCTAATTCCAAGCACCAAATAAAGTGAAACAACTGAATTTCTGCTATTTGCTTCCCTTCTTATTTGTTTCATTCCAAGATCAAACATCTAAAAACTACCATGTTTGGAATAGTCCCGATTACGGTTAGACCCCTATCTCTAATTTATCTGGAAATTTCTGTTCCCCCATACCCTGTTAAAACTCTACTCTTTCAAACACCCAACAATACTTGCCCATTGTTGGGCAGCCTCCTAAATTTGTTCATCCACTGAGTGATACATGATGGGCAGAATAATGCTTCTTCTGAATTCCAAATGGGAAAAAAAATCATGCCACTTACATGATCCCCTCAAAGTAGGAAGGAATGATGCCAAAGCTTAAAAAGGCTTTGCAAACAGTCAGTTCTCGGCTGCTTGTATTTTTAACAACTCCCGCAGCCACAGACAAAGAAAGAGAGGATAAGCAGAAACAATCCAGAAAATCAAAACAAAAGAAAAAATGAGAGGCCTCTAAGGTTTTATCTATTTAAATCAGACATTATCTCCTAAAGGTGCCTCAACAGCACAAATGCCTTTCAGATGTACTGAGCTTCATATCCCAATAGGGGACTCAAGTATTTACTGTTTTGTATCCTGTCCAATTGTGAGGGCGCAGGGAGGGTTATGGGATTCGGTGAAATTCAATAAACCCTTACAATGGGACTTTGTTCCCTCATTTCATCCTTCTGAAATCCTTATTCTCTCTTTATATTTTAGACAAAGGCCAGGGTGTCCAATTATACAGAGGGCACTTTTCTGTTTGATGGCAATTCAAGTCAAGAACCATAAGAAGGCAAAGCAGAGACTATCATGAAGCACCTGGGCAGTAGATGGAACAGATCACCATGATGACATGTACTGTACTGATGACTGAATGTTTTTGAAGCATGAGTATGTCTACACTTGCCCACACGTATCTATCTGTGCAAACAAATTAAATGCAAATACTTTTTTTAGTGTTTTCAGGTGGTGGTAATTGAGATCTAGATGTTTAAGATACGGTAATTGACCGATGCATGAAGAGTATGTCTTTTTCATGGTATAAAGTTTCACAGCATAACAAGAGTTTGCCTTCAGTAAGTTGACAACATTTCTGTCCATGTTATACAAATATGTAGAGACAACTAATCCCACTGCTAAACATGGTGAGTCATCCTATTCAGTCACTAGAGAGGGAAGGAAAGCAAGGGCAAGAGTGACTCTAGAAGCAAAAATGGAAAACAGCCAGCTGTTCCCTAGCACAAAGCCTGAGAACTGCAAAGTAAGGTGCCCACTGCACGATAGGAAAGTTGCCAAGCTTAAACTGAAGAAGGAAAAAGGAAGAGAGGGGGATGCTTTCCTTCTTCAGAGGGCAGTCAACTGTATGAAATGGCTCTGGGAAGCTTCAGCCCAGGTTGAGCTAGCCCAGGGAGGGAGCCTAACAGGTTAGGACAATGTCCCACCACCATACTCCACCCTCCCACCTGCCACAAGGGGTTGACTATCTCCCCACCGCATTTTGAAGGTTTAGACCAGGGGTAGTCAACCTTGGCTCTTTTATGACTCGTGGAATTCAACTCCCAGAATTCCTGAGCCAGCACAGGAGGTTGACTGCCCCTGGTTTAGTCTGAAGTACTGGGAGGGATCCTCCTTTCGCAGCTTATGTTTAATAGCCCACTCAGAAGAGCTAAAAGGAAGTGATTGGGACAGTCTTCTGCATCTTATATTAAAAGAGCCATAATAGCTACCTTTAATATATTGCTCTGAAGATCTCTCAGAATGAGTTACATTAATCCCCCCCAAAAAAAGTGGGGGGAGGGCACCTTGACCTCTGAATCTAAACAGCATTGGCTCTGTTCAAAACTTGGAGAGCTGACTACCAGGGAATCCCAGCACTGCAGCCAAACTTCTGGGAAGACAGCAATGGCAAGCTATTTAGGTCAGCGGTTCTCAACCTATGGGTCGCGACCCCATTTGGGGTCGATCGACCATTTCACGGGGTCGCCAAGCAAGGCTGTCCGCCATTTTTTTTCCCTTTTCCGGCGGGTGCCTTACCTCCCTTGAGCTGGGCCAGCTGGTGGTTGGCCTGCTCCGTCTCTGCCGCTTGCCAGCTACGCCTCGGCCGGCGCAGGGGGCGGAACCACGCATGCGCGGCGCTCCCGGGCAGGGAAAGTCCTTGACTTACGACCGGTTTAGTCCTCGACTTATGACCGGTTTAGTCCTCGACTTACGACTGGTTTAGTCCTTGACTTACGACGGGTTTAGTCCTCGCCTTCGACTGGTTGGGGGTCGCGGCATTAAAAAGGTTGAGAACCACTGATTTAGGTAATGCCAAAAAACATGACATGGATGCAGTCAATAGGAGGAAGACTCACATATTTCCTTACCTTATCAAAATAAACTTCAAGTATTTGCCAATGGGCTGATGTCACTAAGAGCTTCCACTGACACCCCACAACAAAATTTTGCACATGGACTCAAGAACAGCACTTGCTGTTTCAAAAATACGTTGATCATTTTGTCACCCATTCTATCTCTTGTGAAGGGATGTTTCTCCTTATAAGTAAATGGGGAAAGATAACAGAAGCTTGCATATAGCCAGGAAAAGGCAGATTAGAATTTTCTTAACCTCCAGATGCATGCATCAGAACAGTGAGAAATAACATGCTTTAATTCACTCCTTTGTATATCTCATAATCTCAACATTTCACCGACCACCAGCGGTAAATTCTAACCACCCGAACTAACTAGAGGAGTGGCTCCTTACAAGCATGAAATGTATGCATATTTATTTCCACATCCATTTGTTGCTAAACAAGGGCCTTGGAGGAACACACAGTCTCGCATTTAATGAGCTTTTTTTAAAAAAAAAAAATCAAGAGCTAAATTGAAACCGCACACTAAGCAGACACAGGTTCTTTGTCCTCGCCAGCAGAGTTTAGAACTGTTTAGAGAGGAGAAAAAGTGTCAGTTATTTCTCAGATATTTCAAAAGGACTCCGAAATGAAACTACAACCTACTAGATGTATTTGCTTTTAGCATTTCTTCTCCAACTCCCCTTGTTTTGTTTTGTTTTCTTTATATCAGACAATGGTTCTAAATAGCTTAATAGCCTTTTCAAATTAGATTTATGTAACGTAGTAACAGAGATTATCGCAAGAGTTTTGGTCTGGGGAAGACCTTTAGACAAAGGGAACAGGAAGGGGAAGGGGAAGGAGAAAGGCCTGGAACATTATAGCAATGTTTATCATTTTTTTCTGAGGTGTGGCATGACTGTTCCTTGGACAGACTAGGAAGAGAAAACTGCAGCCTCTGGGAACTAAGCAAATCAGTCACTCCCATAATTTTGACATGTATCATGACATGCCCAAAAAAGGCTTATCTACTCTATGCTAACGCACTCATGTGTATGCTCAAATGTGAATGCCAGAACAATTCTGGTATAGGAATGCTGTACTCCTACAAGGGCCTAGCTGAAGTTTCGGAAAGGTGCTTAGCCACTGGACACTTACTTGGTCCTGATCCCAAATCTCACGAAATGCCCCGAGGCAGTAGCAAAGCATGGGTATCCCTTCATCCAGAAGAGGCTTAGAACAAAAGAGCACCAGCAGCAGGATCTTCTCTCTTTCATCTCCATTCACCATGATGGAGCCATTTCACTTTCCAGAAAAGTTTCAGAAAGCTAAGAGTCACGGGATGCCCAAAAGTGACTGCAATCGCCGGGGCATGATTCTGTATTTCTTATCATATAACGCTTATCCCAAATGCAGAACTTTCATACAATCTCAGGGCATCTTAAGCAACCATTTGAACTTGCCCCCTTTATTCCAGATATATATTCAGACTTAAAATACACCCAAATTCACATCAACGCACAGGAAAATCAAGGGGGTTTTAGGCCACAACCTGAAGCAACATCAAGTAACAATAGATAACAGAATAACAGAGTTGGAAAGGACCTTTGAGATCTTCTAGTCCAACCCCCTGCTCAATCAGGAGACCCTATACCAGTGATGGCGAACCTTTTAGAGACTGAGTGCCCAAAAACTGCCCCTGCCCCCGCTCCACCCCCCTGCCCCGACCCTGGTCTGCCCCCCATCCCCGCCCCACCTGCCCACAGGACCACTCGCCGCCTCCAGGGCCCGCCGCAGATCGCCCAGGCAGCCCAGCAGTGCTATGGCAGCCACACCCTCTGCCCGCGCCCTGCAGCATCAACTGCATGATGGGGTGTGAGGGCAGAGTCTTGTCTACGCTGCCTGGCTGCCATGTCCTTGGCTGCGCTGCTCCATGTGGGCCACGCTCGAGGGTGACTCTCCTTCAGGGGGCTGCTGGAGAGGGGGTCGCAGGGGGAGGCAAGGCTGGGGCAACGGCACATGTGCCCACAGAGAGGGCTCCGAGTGCCACCTCTGGCACCCGTGCCATAGGTTTGCCACCACTGCCCTACACCATTCCAGACAAGTGGCTGTCCACTTGTCAGAAATTTTGATTCAAATATTTTCCTTATCTCTCCTATCAATCAGTAAAACAGATCCCTAAAACAGATCCCTATTTTCTGGATTTAAATCAAAACAAAGAAGAAATTGTGAACATTCTGGCTGGTTCTTTCTATCCTTTTTAAAAGTTTATATAGAATAGCTGCAAACTTATAGTTTGCCCTTAGGAAAAGCCCAGAAAAAAAATGAAAATAAATAAATAAAAAGATTCTCCTCTGTCTTTGGTTTAGATGAGAAAAACAGGGTGAGGAGAACAATGAAAAGCAAGGCGGAGGCCCTTCCTTCCAGGGTGAATGGACAAGAGATTAGCATGTCAGCACACCAAACATTTTCCATGAGACCCACTTGATATATTTAAAGAATTATCATCTAATGGAACAGGCGATGTTAAACGTGAAAACAAATGTAAGCTATGCACACATCATATCTGCATAAAAGCTTCCAAATTCCCTCCCCTTTTCAGAGCTAAGCGGAATGTCTCATAAACTTGATTCAAATTTAGATTCTGCATAATCCAGACTATTGCTAAAAAAGGGGATGGTATGCAAACTGCCGATCTTATATAAAAAAAAAACCCAGCAAGTTGGGTTTAATAAGCAAATCTTTTAACAGAGCTGAGTTTCTCAGAAGACTTCTAAAAAGGTGGAGTGCCTGGGCACAAGCTCATTCATTTACTTTACAACAGAAATAGGAAAACCTGTTTTCTGACTGGCTGGCAGTAGGCAGGACTGCTCTTTTTCTCTTTCTTCTTCCCCTCTGCTTCTCCAACACCAGATCCATGTTTCCAAGGATAGATCAAAGTTATCAAAGTTCTGAATTTAATGCCTACGCACTGTAGGATTTTTGTAATTAAGGTGAAAAACACATGAAATGTCCCTGCGAACCATACATATTTCAGTATAGGTAAGGACTGCAAAAATCCAAACAGTCACTAGATGGCAGCAAAGACTAAATGTTTTCATCTACCTCTCGTCTAGGGATAGGCAACCTCGGCTCTTTTATGACTCATGGACTTCAACTCCCAGAATTCCTGAGCCAGCATAGCTGGCTCAGGAATTCTGGGAGTTGAAGTCCATGAGTCATAAAAGAGCCGAGGTTGCCTACCCCTGCAGTCCTACTCTAGGGCGGCAGATCATCAACTTTATTCTACAAAGCATCTTTGTAATCTGAGGTCCAGTAGTCTACAGTGGGTCAGGCTCAGTCTGCTAGATCTTTCCAGCTTCGATTGCCAATTATCAAGATATTGCCATGGCAACAGTTCTGTCTGCTTCCTTTTTCTAAGAATCTCAGGTGTGTCCATGAGCACTGGTATTTATACAGGAAAGAATTTTATTTTGATCGTAATGTTCTAAATTTATTTTAAAGCTATAACTCAACTGAGATGACACAGTGTGGATCAGTATTAATAAATCATAATTACTTTAACTGATAATAAACACCCTTGCAGTAGTTAAATTATGAACTAAACATAGTTGCTAACTAACATGAATTTTTATACCTCTGCTTTTATTATGTTTATATTGTTTTTAACGTGTGGTTGGTCATTAAGACTTGATGGCATGTAATCGATCAAGCTGGCCAGAGCCACATTTAAGAGACAGGCCATCATATAAATGGATTTAATAAACAAATAAAATATAAAATAGTTAATCATGGTTACAAGTAATATAAACTACGATTAACTACTTTACAATAATAAAATTAATTTATAAACCTAATTTATAAATTCCCATCCTCTTTTCAAACTATTTTCGAAGTGACTATCCCTGAAATACTTTCAGAAAATGAGGTGGCCTTTTTGCCACACCCAAAAAGTGCAGTAAAGCTACATACCTACTGTAGATCAAAAGCACTGTGCCTCTCATTTGGAATGTGTGTTCGGGAAACAGATTGCAAATGTTTCAAAGCGAGCCCAGATGGACAGTGCTTTACATTAAAGTTGCTTGCCTACCACCCAACTTGCTTAATGTGTCAAGACATAAAGGCCACACAACAGTTTGGATCTGAAGAAGATGCTTTAGGCCAGAGGTAGGCAACCTTGGCTCTTTTATGACGGCTCTTCAACTCCCAGAATTCCTGAGCCAGCAGTTTAGGCCATACCTGAGTGCACCTGTAAGCACCTTCCCAATGCCTTAAGCTCCTTAAGGATTGTGCTGCAGCAAAAGGTAAGCTATGTGATGGCAAGAAAAAGAGCCTTTTCAAAGTGTCTCAACCTCTCCCATCTTTTAGTTGTGGAGTACACGCTTCCTGAAAGCCTTTTTAAAACTAAAGCAAGATATTCCCCGTGTACCAAATCCTACTCCAGAATTAAGTGAAGTTAAAACATCTCAAAGGAATCTCCCAGCATACTCTTCTGTCCACTAGGGCAGATAAAGACAAAACTGCTGTTTATCTGATGAAGTTATAATCTGCATGTTCAATAAAGCAACTCGGCCTAGGCACTTCCTCTAAAAGCTGGGCATCCTAGAAGAAAATGTCATACGGATCCTGACATAGCTCTGAGCTAGAAAATGCGTATTCATGTGATTACATTCTAACACAAACTGTTGAGTGGCTGTTATATGTGAGCACTGATGTAGAAACTGAACAACATCCACTAGGTAGAGGAAGAAGTGTTTTCAGCACAAACATGTCTTTCAACGTTCATGCCGTTGGTACAATTGGACCGATTGCGAGTTGCATGTGGAGTTTTATTTTAATAGAAGCTTGGTAAAATTCTGATATACAATATGATGAAGGTGAAAATTGATCGTTTATTCATTTCCTTGCTGACGAATCACCAGCTGGATGGTGGGAATGTTTTATTCTTCAGGAAAAAAAAAGTGAATCCAGTAGACTTATTAATTGTGGACAATGAAGTTACTCTCCCCATTTCCTGGTATGTGGCCAAGAAATCACACAAAATGGCAACCAAAACAATTAGGGGGCTGGAGCAATTCTGTTAGGTGGTCCTTGGTTTAATGGCCACTAGTTCAGTGGCTGTCAGAACTTGCAATGGTGCTGAATGATGTTACTTACGGCCATTCCCTGAAGTTCTGGTTGTTGCAGTGCCCTGCGGTCATATAATCATTATTTGAGAAGTTGGAATTTGTGGTCATACGAGGTGCTGGCTTAACAATGTGCTGTGTTTTGCCTAATGACATTAATTTGATACTGCTGGAACTGCTGTTGTTAGGCAGCATAGTCATGTGTCGTTGTACTTTACAGAACTTCTAGTCCCAATTATCATTGTTCAGCAAGGACTACCTATATGAGGACACATTACAGGGTTTTCTACCTTTGGGTGGGGAGAATAAGGGAGGTCAGACAGAACTGCGTAAAATTATACCTGGCATGAAAAAAGTATACATGGTCACCTTTCTTCCTCTTTGGCAGCATTAGTATGGAATCTTCCATTTCAAGGATAGACAGCTTGTCAATTCTGATTGCTGGGGAATATGAGCAGGGTGGTTTTCTTGCATTAAGTTTCTGGGATTCCTATGTATATCTAATGGACTTTTTGTCAGAACAGAACATTGGATCTGATTATCCTCTAGTCCGGTGATTCTCAAAGTGTGATTTGGGGACCCCCTAGTAAATATCACAACATCAATCAAAGCTCTTTGGAGTCCTCAATATTTTTAAGAATGTAAAGATGTCCTGAGATAAAATGTTTGAGAACCACTGCTTTAGTTTGATCTGATCGTCTTACAAATTAATAGCTATTGTAAAGACCATGGAGAAAATAAATAATTATAGCAATTTTAAAGCACTATATAAATATAACAACAGACATTACAGGTGACTTCAAAACTAGTACTGGAGATTAGCAATGTCGTAAAATCATTTTTTTTAAATCAAGTTTCTCTCTTGGTGATTATGCGGACATGTCCATGAGGTGTTTTTGGCGATAATAAGGAAGTTTTTCATTATCTCCAGAGTTGAGCTTTCATCCAAGTACTATGTTGATCCTGCTTACTTATGTGTCATCAAGTCAGTATAGACTCTCAGTGACCATGTATATTTTTTCCATGTATGATCATCTTGCTTAGCTTTTTTTTTTTTTCCAAATCAGCCAAAGTTGGATAGACTATGTAATATATGCAGTAATAAAAATGTACACAGAAAAGTTAACATATTCTATTAGGTTGCAGCAGATAAACCTGGAGAATAAAATAATCTATTCTGTGATAGACAAACTTATTCAACTCTTGTCCCCATGCTTGAGTTAGTTCTAGCCAGCTAGTTATTAAAATGATTATTATTTAACTTTATAAACTCATTCCTATGTTTGCTTTTTTCTCCTTTCGTTCCTTTTCTTTGGCTTTTTAGAGTGGGATAAAAATACTTTGAATGACCAAATAAAGCACAGATGCCACCATAAGAAATAGGAACTCAAGACATTGCTTAGTGATTCTCTAAAATGGGCATCTGACATATTCCACCGCACTGTAGTTTCATCAGCAATAGTTCAATAGTTTGAGATGCTAGAGGGGATCAACACATCGACAGTAATAGATTATTTTGGTGACTAATGAAACAACTGGCCCAAAATGGAGACATTAAGGGACTGCTGTCCTCTCTTTTGACTCCTATACCTGATTAATCAAGTCCTTCAGATGCATTGAAAATACAACTCTACAAATTCTGGGAGCTGTAGTTGTCAGAGGGTGCTAAATTGAATAAAAAAGTGTGGAATCATTTGTGCTGTCTCAGCTTGTTTGTTTTCTTGCAGACTTTTCATTAACCAATTAGGTAATATCTTCAGGGCTAGCTGGATAAAATTCTGTTTATATAATCTTATGACAAAAAGACTCCCACAAACATATTCTCTGAAGGACTACTAACCTTGACTATTTCAAAGATAATATTGTGTAGCTTTTCAAATTTATAATTCACTGGGATATACAGAGATCAGATAATGGCTTATATTATGCTTTGGGACAAAATTGCTCTTCCTCCATGAAAATGACCTGTGTGGTTTATTCTGTTTCTTAAACGTGCAATGCTGAATGTAATTCTAGAGAGAATCAACCAGTCACCTGTCACCAAAACATATGCATTCTTCTTTGGAAGTAACCCCATTGACATCAGGTCAATGCATTCCAAGTACACTCTTGATTGTAGTTTCCCTCCGGTACTTCTCACTGCTAGGAGAATGTCAAGAATCCTAAGCATGGCCCTCCAACACACATGAGAGCAAGACACCCAGTGCAATCTCTCTGGCAACCTGCTTGGTGCTGGATAATCAGAAAAGAAAGTGTGAGTCATCCTCCTTCTTGGGTTGAAATGAGAATTGGTGCCCAATGCATGAGCTGAGGGAAAGCTGCTTATCATTTAAGTACCATATAACTAGATTTGGAAATCACCACCCCTGCTTTTTCTGGAAAGATTACACAAAAGAACAGCTGTAAAATGGCCTGTCTTCCCATTTTAATGACTTCAATTAATGAATTGCTTTGTTTCAAGCATTTGGCTACTTTCCAAACTATTAAAAAAGTTTCTTGCCTCGAAAATCCATAATCAAGCACTTGGACTGATTTACAATTTCCAGCATGACTTCTGACAGAAGGAACGAAATATATTGAACTTTCTATCCTATTCCAAAATAGGGCTGGGGCTTGGGGCTGGCATATAGATGCTTATTAAGTCTGTCCTCACTTCCGAAGGTATTGAGAAGAATTGCTTTGGATCCTGCACAAGCTCTATTGCTCCGTTCATTCAACCAGCCCCACCTTTTCAGGCTTTCATGTGGCTCTGGAAAAAAAAAGTTGCAAGTATTTGAAGGACTCAAAATCAGCTGCATTTTTCGGGTTCCTGCAGAACCTGGAAGAATAGCAGTGGTACTGTTGTGCTCTGCGCATTCTTCTGTGAAGTACTCATCTGAATCATTTTCAAAGCACGCACCACCCTACAATTCATGTCCTTAAAGATCTCCAGTGTTGGAGCACCCACAACCGCTGGAGGCAAGTGGAGGTGATGGACACTGGGATGACATGAGCCTTGTTCCAGCTGTTCTGGCTGAGATCTCACCTGGCCAATCCCACCCCCGCAGCTGTTCTTCATACCACATTTGCTTGTCTCCTGATTACATGTTGTCTAACTTGCTTTATTAGACATGCCAGATGCTGGGAGAGGGAGCCCTTGCCAGGAAAAGAGGTGTCTCTCATAGAGTTTGATTCCAATATATACAGTAGGTGAATTAGCATGGCTTTGTTTATGCCACACAAATCACCAAATGAATTGAAACAAGTCGTGAGCACGGATCAGGCAGATTGGCTGATGACAGGCAACAGAGGACCATGGGTGTCATAAGGCCTAACCACAGCCCCTGTCTGCTGCCCTCAAGTGCCACCCTATTACTTCATCGGGACTGAAATATGCAATTGTCACATCATCTGGCTTCTTTAGGTGGAATGGAAAAGAGAGATTGATCTAAATGTAGAGATGCTACACAGATCTCAATATCATTCTGCCCAGAAGATTTTAATGTAAATACAATGTAGGTGTTCCTTAATTATCAATCCATTTGGTTTTTTTTTTTAATTTAAGGACGCTCTTGTCCAAAGATAAGTAACAGAGAGGGTAAAGGGAGAGGGAGGAAAGCTTTTGGAGCATTTTCATTCTCAAAGTTAAATAAAAAGGCACCATCTGTAACCCATCAAAAGATGGGTTAGATGAGGTCCCCAAGCTTCTTAAAAATGTTTCTCAGCCTGCTTTGGCCTCACCCACCATTATTATAATCCCTGTAATCTTCCTCCCTTACTTACATTGTTTTGGCCACCCAATGCAACCCCAATCAATACCTTAGGTCAGGGGGTGTAAAACTGCCGACCCACGGGCCGGTTGCATCATGTAGAGGCCGCACCCACCCCAGCTCTGGCAATGCAAAAAATGTCACGATACATCGCAACACGTCATGTGTCATGGCAAGTTTGACACCCGTGCCTTAGGTCAATATTATGAGATGCTGAAAATTATAACTCAGGTGTACCTGAAAGCCCACTAGTTTCTCAATCCTGATTTGTTTACTGGATACCTAAATAGTAGCAATTTTCTTTGATCTATGAGACTGGGTTTCAAAAAGCTACCTAAGGGGAATAAGGCCCACTCAATATATATTTTGAACATGCAAAGGATATCCCTTTTGAACATGCAAAGGATATCCCTTTAAAAAATTCATCATGATAAGGATGATAATATAAGAAGAAAAGTAGCATAAGGAGAAGAATTTTTTTTAAGAGGGCACACCAGTAGTGCCTTTATTTACTGTTCAATTAATCAAACAATGTTGCTGACCACCTTCTTAACATATTTAGCAACATTAAATTGCAAACATATGTCCAAGATATTTTACTTTAGATATATATATATATGGTGGAGACTTTGGGTTTCATCAACAGACATAGACATTTTAGAAGAAAGAATAATGCATAGAAATACAATTGTAAAACATTTTTAAGATAACAATTCAGAAGAACGAAGGAGTTAGAATAATTTGTTCAGGACAGGAAAGAAGTCAAACGTTTCTCTCCTAAGGATAATTTTGCATGCCCTAAGTCCAAAATATGCAGGTTAATGTCAACAGTAAAATAAGGAGGCATGAAATTTAGACTCCAATCATGAGTTAAAGAAGGAAATCCTAAAAAATAAGGAAGAAAACATTGCCGATCTTTAAAATTGCGCCTTATTTTCCATTTGAAAAATGCAACCTAACACAGCTTGAAAGCTTGGATTTGACTGCTGATCTTATTTCTACAGTATGGAAGGTGGGGCAGGGCAAATACCTTTTAAGGAGTAAATCTATCTTTACTTTGTGTTACCCATATGATGAAAAGCTATACAGATTGCATTGCCACGCAGGAAAAATACAAAGTGATTTTACTTTTACTAGAAAACAAATGCAAGGGCAGTGATTCATTTACTTATGCAATTGAGAGGACACTAGTCAAATATCAATCCTCAGCAAAGTAACTTGGGACTACTAAACTCCAATGAGTCCAGACAGATATACTTTGGCATCAATACAACAGGCAATTGTTGCTGTTGTGGTCAATGCTGCTGGATGTGGAGAAAGGAATCATTTCAGAGAGAGAATCCAGCCGGAAGTATTTGCCAACAGCTAAGCTGGGTGGGGCTGCAGCCCCAGCAGTAACTAATAATATTTTCCAGAGCCTATAAAAGCAGCTTTTTACTTGATGGAATTTGGGAGCCCAGATTTATGTTGATTCGTTTTTGTTTTTTTTCCAGTTTAGGGATAATGAGTTTCAGCAAGGCTTCAAGTTGCACCAATTTATTAGATATTTTGTACATGATCTACCTGTAAGGGGAAACTAATACTTAAAACATACCAAATATAAAGGAATTATGAATATGTGGAGAAAATGTGAGAGCTACGCTGATTGCAGTACAGGTAATCCTCCACTTACAACATTTGTTTAGTGACCATTCAAAGCTACATCACTGAAAAAAGTGAGTTATGACTATTTTTCACACACCACTGCAGCATGCCCATGGTCACCTGATAAAAATTCAGACACTTGGCAACTGACTCATATTTATGACAGGTGCAGGTTCCCGGGGTCATGTAAATCACCTTTTGCAACCTTCTGCCAAGCAAAGTCAACAGGAGAGCCAGATTCACTTAACAACTATGTTACTAACTTAAAAACCGTAGTGATTCACTTAACAACTGTGATAAGAAAGGTTGTAAAATGGGGCAAAATTCTCTTAACCAATGTTTCACCTACCAATATAAATTTTGGGCTTAACTGTGCTCGTATGTCGAGGTTTATAGTCCACTGTTCCTTCCAGGAGAAGAGGGTATCCGACCGTGTCCCCACTTTGCGCCCCACCTTGCGCCGCGTTTAATTCCCACAACTTTACTTTTGCAAAAGCTCAATGGGGAAGGAGAATTTCTTTGGGGCCCCTCCTCAAACCTACAATCTCCCTCGCTCCTCGCGCATACCGACCTGGAAGATGAGCACCTTGAAGTGGTTGCGGCGCAAGAGCTGCGCGTGGTTGTGCTCCAAGCGCTTCACCTGGGCGCACTGGCGGTCCATGCGGTCGCGCACTTCGCGCGTGTTGGCGCTGACCTTGCGCGACTTCTCCAGCAGCTTGGCCACCGTGTTGCTGGTGGAGGTGTGGTTCTTGCACAGCTTGCTCAGGTCGCTCTGGATGCCCTTCACCGAACCCTCCAGCTCGATCTGCCGGTGCTCCATCTTCTGCTGGTTCTCCTGCACCGAGTCCAGCATGTTCACCAGCTTGTCCAAGAGAGTCAGCACCGTGATGGCGTTCACTTGCGAGCTGTCCCGAATCGCCTCGCCCGGCGCTGGCGGCAGCAGGCTGGGGCTGCGGCTGCCCGAGGGCACCGGGCTGGGATTGCTGGCATCCAGAGGCCCATCGGAGCTGGGAGAAACGCACGCGCTGCTCTTCTCCGCTTGCACTCCGTCCTCCCCCATCGCGACCAGGCTAGAGACGTGGGCCGCTGCGATCAGCTCCCTCTCTCGGGTGTCTTCTTGAGGAAGGCAGGAATGCAATCTGCCCCAGCACCGAGCACCTTGTAAAGGCTTCTTTGCAGTAGCCGAAAACTTGAGAAAAACTCGGCGCAGCCCCGCCCTATCTGATCTCCAGATTCTGAAACCAGGAAGGGTTCAAGCCCGGAGTTTGTTGCCTGCAGGTTTAAGTTTTCCCCCTCCGTCCTTCCCTCCTCGCCCTCTTTTCTTTACGGGCGGAATGTCATATTTCACTCATGAGTTCACTGGCAAAGGCGGGGGCAAAAAAAAAAAAGAGGAAAAAAAACACACACACAGGCCTGGCTTTGCGCCGCAGCCCGCCATTGGTTACGGCCAGCGTGTAAACTTTCGGGCGGGCTGCTCTGCTGCGGAGACAGCGCGAGGAATCCCCTCCCAGTGTTCCCTTCCTGTTTTGTGTGTGTGTTTGTGTCTGTAGGGTTTTTTTTTTTTTTTTTTTTTTTTAAAAAAACGACTTTATGGAAAGAATTGTTTGCGTTTGTTCTTCCTCTGGCAGAAAGCAAGGAAATGGCAGAGGGAAAGTACAACCCGAGAACATATTATTTATGTGGGGTGACGAGAAGGACTTATTTTGAATGGGGAACCTGACTGATCATTATTCCTGATCCTATCAAAACTGCCCCTTTGCCTAAAGAGTGTGGGGAGGCGGGAGGATGAGTAGTAATCATCAACGTGGGTAATCGTCTTCCTGCTCAGGTTGATTACAATTTTGAAAGTGCATGAAGAAAACAAACCAAACCTTGGGGAAATATAAAAGCCTTAGGGAAATATAAAGCCCGGCTTTCAATTTACTCAAATGCACCCAAGTTGGCTAAAAGCAGTAGTTAATGAAAATCATCCTAAACATAAATGGACTGAGGCCTGCTTTGGCATCACACTAATCCAAGCATCCTATTAGAAGTCTCCATACTTCATCAGGAGTATTGCCTTTATTTGAGGCAGGCATTTCTATGTTTAAATGTGATCGGGATTCAGTGAAGTTTGAGAATCCTGAAGAATTCAAGGAGTCAGTGGGATTTGTGTTTAAAGTTGATCTGGATTGAAACAGTCCAGATGACATGCAGAAAAGAGATATTGTATATCAGTGGAGGCGAACCTATGGCACGGGTGCCAGAGGCGGCACTCAGAGCCCTCTCTGTGGGCACGCGCGCCGTCGCCCCAATCCTAGGCCTTCAGCTGGGTTTTATAAAACCTTTTCGCTTTAGGCCTCCGCCGCCATGTGCAAAAAAAAAAAAGATTCAATCTATCAGTCAATTTCAACTTCTTGCGGGGAAAAAAAGATCTTGCAAAGTTGGAATTGATTGAACTTCTTAGTCCCACCCAGTCTGCCGTTACCACCGTGGCCACGCCCACCCAATGGGCCACACCCACCCAATGGGCCACACCCACCCGGCACCTGACGATGCATAAATGGGTTTTGGGTTGCAGTTTGGGCACTCGGTCTCTAAAAGGTTCGCCATCACTGCTGTATATTCTTAATCTACTGCCACAATTTTAGTGGTTATATGGATTTTGTAGTTCACATAGTTTAACCTATTGAAGGTCTCACAAGAGGGCACTTACTAAATAGAGTAGAATTATGTCTGCTACATTCTCTATTTCATCTGGTCCATTAAATCCCTGGTACACACCTGTGGTGTCTACCTGCTCAGTTGGATGAAAGTGGACTGTTGCACCTTGAATTATCCCTATTCTAAATGTCTGCACGTTCATGTTCTGGAATAAATCTGTTGGCAAATTGGAAAGGAATAGATCCTTTGAAAAGGCTGTTAGAATTAACTGAGACTTGAGTTCTTGTAAAGGAATACAATAACTGACAAGTTATCAATGGAAGTAGAAACCCAAAGGAATGTATTGCAGCATCTTCGGGATTCCTATGAAAGCTTACCTTTCTTTGAAGGAAACAACAGAGCTATATATTTTATCCAGAGTTACCAAATTGGGGATTCAGTTCAATCCTAATCACCACTATATGACACCTAAGATAGAAAATTCCTACTCTTTGATATCACGTGGTGGTCAAATGACGTTTTGCAGATAGATATGCTGCATTCGGTACAACTATTTTTCTAATGAGCTTATCTGGTGAGGGAATTGTCCTATAGATCAGGGATCCCCAACCCTCCAGTCCGTGGACCAGTACCGGGCCACAGCATGCCAGCAACCGGGCCGCACAGACAAGCAAAAAAGCCCCATCCGTGGGATGCAGGCAGCATACAAAACCACACACCCTCCGGTCCGTGGGAAAATCCTCTCTCCACGGAACCAGTCCCTGGTGCCCAAAAGATTGGGGACCTCTGCTGTAGATTACAGGCAATAGAGGTAGTCCTCGGTTTACAACTGCAATTGAGCCTGGAATTACAGTTATATATATATATATGTTGCAAGTAAAAGATGGTTTCTGGGCAAAAGTTTTTTCTGTAAATGCAAGCCAGTTGCCAAGCATCCAAAATGTGATCATATACTCCCTGGCCATCAGAACTGAATCCAGTTCATAAGTACCTTTTGAACAGTCGCTAAGTAACCAGTTGTAAGTCAAGGACTATCTGTAGTTAGTTTAGCTTTTTATAAGTTATCTTGCTGGGAATCTGCCTAAGGGCAGATAGTACTGTAATAAATAAATATACTTAGCTTGTATTTCCTATGATAACAACCATATAGTGGATGTCTTGTGCATAGAAAAATCATGCAGGCATTTATGTCTGTATATTTTCCTGTGCACAACTTGTGCTACTTTTTGAAGATAACCTAGATTCCCTTTGGTCTCTTAGGTTAATAAATGTGTGCATTTAAATTATTTTGAGAGGCTTTATAGGGTAGAAAGCCCTTTAAAAATAATTTATAAGGCAGGAATGTAGGAATTTACTTCCTCACCCTTTTGTCTTTTGACAATTGTAGATACTGAGTTTTTGTTTCTTTCAGAAATGTGCATGTAGTTGAATTATATTTAGTCAGTGCATTAGTTGATAAACAAGAAGGCTTTTTGTTCAAGATGCATGATTTTTGCATGGTGTGAATATTTTAGGAATCTTGACTGATAGTATTTTTCTACAGCTTTTGTAAAACGATTGCATCTTTTATTGCTATTACCCTTGTTGCTAATAGTGATAAATCAGGCATCTAACTGCTTATTTTTAGAAGCACATTATTAAAAGTATTTCTTTTAAACAGTTGAAAAAACTTAATATTAGTTTCACTGACTAATCTCCAAAACATTTGAAGACGGTAATGTATATCTTTACAAAATCAAATGCTTCTTTGCATGAGGCAATAGGTTGATGACATTCTTCATGTCAAAGCTGTTCTGCTTGTTTTTGCAGATTTCTACAAAGGAATGTAGGTCTCGCTTTGTTTGTTGTTTTGTTTGGGGTTTGGGGCCTCTGAGTTGTCCTGGCAATTCCTCCAGAAGACTTTTTAAAATGGAAATTTAATGAAAAAGTGTTCTTCATACTGAATATTTTCTCAAGTACATATATGTAGCAGCAAAAGAATCTTTGTTAGATCCATTAGTAACTATAAATTCATGATGAACTATTTTAAGTTCTGCTTATTATTATTTGCAATCATGACAGACATTTTGAGCAAAGTTTAGCTTGGAAGGCATCATGGTGACAACTGGGTGGGTGAAGATTCATTTGTGCAGGATCACTCCTTTGGGCCTTGCCCAGAGAATTCTTATTTGGATTAAAGAACAATTAATTTGAGTCTTAAAAGATATTAAGAAATCATTCTGAGAATGATTTTTTAATGAATCATCTGGTTGGAAGACACTACTTAAGCTGTTGACTCCAACCCTACTCCAGTGGTGGGATTCAAATATGTGAACAATCAGTTCTCTGTGTGGATGCAAATGAGGCATTTTACATGCGCGCATGTGAGCGTGCACTGGGCCGTGAACACCCGCACAATGCAAATGGGGCAGGGCTACCACCCGTGTGATACTCACTAGGCCTGCCCCATTCTTGCACAGCATAGTGCCCTGTTTCTGCACTCCATGGCATGGACCGCCCATTCTTTGTGCCCCACAGTGTGGCACCAGCCCATTTTCGCGCCCTGTGGTGTGATAGCATCCTGTTTTCATGCCCCGAGGCGCGGTGGTGTCCCGTTTTCACACCCCACGGTTGCGGTGCTAGCACAAGTGGGGTGTGTGTGTGTGTGCACGCACTGGCCAGCCTGTCCATGGCCCAGTAGCCAGAAGGCCACGGCCCACTACCGGGCCACAGCCCACAGGTTGGGGACCCCTGCTTTACAGCACACATTATGGGAAGCTTTTCAATAAATTGCACAAGTTTTCACATGGATTTTTTTTCTCTCTGATGTGGAAACGGGCTGAAATGGATTCAAGGATGGAAAAATGTCAAACCGATTCAAAGTGACATCGATATATATAATAATTCTTGTTGAAAATATCTACGTGCAAACTGAAGCAACTTCCTCTTGAGTAAATGTACTGCAGAAAACTTGCATTCCAGACAGCTTTTGCATCCTAGAAAGACCTGAGATAATAAATCAGTTCCAACATCAGTACAAAAGAAATACTCTGTGAGTTTTGTTTAAGGATCATGGAGGATTTTATTTGCCCATGTTTAAAAATAGACTGACTCAATTTGAACTTCCTGGGCTGCTGTACAGATTGGGACACAATGATTCTTTGAAGTTCCAACTTTTGTGAAGCAGTTGCTGCTTAAAAAAACTGTCTACAAAAAGTATATATTAGTTAGGACATTTGTTTTTAAATGCTTAGGAAAAAAAATGCATAGAGAGCATGTGAGAAAAGATGTCTCTTAAAGTACCGTAGATACAATCTTTGTAGGGTTTTTTTTTCTTAAAAAAATGCATAATGCTGTATAAAGTTTTGACAAATCACGTAAAAAATTAAAAAGTTATAGACTGAACTGTAAATCCCTAGATTTTAATTCATGGAATGTGAAACAAGGGGATGTTTGCATTTCTCATCAGGCAGTAAGGCCTATTCTATTCATCCCTGCCCTAATTAGACTGAAAAATAAACATGCCAAAATTTTATATATTATTAATCATGGATAGGACATTTAAAATCTTCCTAAACATTCTGCAAAAAAAAAAGTGATGTTGATCTGTTTAAAAGATGAGCATTTTGAATGGAAATCATACATGATGTTTCTGATTCCATCAGGCATGAGTTCAGGCTTGGGAGTGGCTAGCTTATCCCACAGAGTCATAATATCTGTGTCTTAATCCATTTTTCTAACTTAATCAATGTATCAACAGTTGGGAGAAGGCTTATAAAAATATACATTACAATATATTGTTAGGCTTTATGGGGCCACTGAATTGTTTTTATTCTTCTGTTTATTTGCTGAAGGTACAGAAGAGCTTACAGTTATTTATATTGAATAATAATAATAAAGTTGAAAGGGACCTTGGAGGTCATCTAGTCCAACCCCCTGCTCAGGCAGGAAACCCTATACCATTTTGGACAAATGGCTGTCCAGTCTCTTCTTAAAAACTTCCAGTGTTGGAGCATTCACCGCTTCTGGAGGCAGATTGTTCCGCTGGTTAATTATTCTGTCAGGAAGTTTCTCTTTAGTTCTAGATTGCTTCTCTCCTTGATTAGTTTCCATCCGTTGCTTCTTGTCCTGCCTTCAGGCGCTTTGGAGAATAGCTTGACTCCCTCTTCTTTGTGGCAGTCCCTGAGATATTGGAACACTGCTATCATGTCCCCCCTCATCCTTCTCTTCATTAAACTAGACATTTTTACTTTGCCTGTATTTTTTAAAAAAACAAAACCTACTCAAGGCAAACTGCAAGATAGGAAATCAGTCCAAGGAACCATAAAGATGGAATAACAGAACAATAGCAGGAAAAAAGGAGAGACTTCTGTAGGGTTACATCAACTAAAAAGTTTACTCAGTATTGAGTAAAGATAGTCACTTTAAGCTGGCACAAAAGTATGCCAGCATCATTTGCCATGTTCAGAGAGCTTTTGTATGGGATATATAAAAAAAAGCATATGGCAGATTTTCTGTCAGTGAGAGAAACATGCATTGTTTTACCTGGAGTGGGCTCTCTTTTAAGTGGAGTGGGCTGGTAGAGAAGGCGAGTGATGAACGATGGCTGGAGTCATAACTTTAGCCATTTATCAAAACTTGATTGGCAAGGAGGGAGGGAGCGTTCAATTCCTTCTGCTTTACTAGGATTCCCCCACACATCTGTGGATTGGGCTGCAGCCCTTCCCCACCCAGCAGATGATTGGTCGGCAATATTTGTCCTTTTCTCTCTTTCTCTGTGTCTCTCAGACCTTGCTTTTGCTCACTTGCATTTCTCAGCCTTCCTCTCATTTTCTCCTTTGCTCTGTCTCACTCTGTCACTTCCTTGCTCAATCTTTCCTCAGTCTGTATCTTTTTTGATCTCTGTTGCTTGTTCTCTGTTTCTGTCTCTCTTTCTAAAAACAGCTGACAGGGCTGCTGACTGATAATGTGGGCAGACTCCCTTTTTCTCCTATTCCCCTCCAGCAGCTCTGGCCCAGTAATTGGTCCTCTTTGACACTCCTATCACAATCAGGATGGCAATCAAAAGCTGCAGCATCACTCATTCTGCAAAAGGGAACAAGTACGTGATTCTTGCATTACTCCGGTTCTCGTGTGTAGCGAACCTTTGGTTGTAATCATGTAACAAGTGAGGAGAAAAAAAATACAATTTGCACAGGGAGCCAGACTCTGAACATATTACCATCAGTCGCCAGCAAAGCACAGGGTTTGTGCTGCAAAAAGTTGGATAATATCACTTTAACACCAGATCAGCTGAATATAAAATTAAGTGGCCTCCACTACGACCTACGAAGGAGATGAAATCATGAGATGAAATCATGAGCTAGCAAGGTATTTCCAGATATACCTAGAGGATATATGGGTGAGCCCTTAATATGGCAAAAAGTAAATTCCAGCCTTAGGATTGTAGGGAACAGAATCAGAGATAATATTGCTGAGCCTATAATATCTATGCACAAGACGCTGGTATGCTGTTGCAACTCAGAATGGATACCAACTCTCGATTCATTGAACTATTCCTTGCAAAGGCATCCACAGAGAGGGGTACCAAAAAGATCAAGATAGCAGCCACGATCATAGGTGACACATGTAAATAAGGGGTAGGGCTTTGATGACATGGTTGCAGCTACCATGTTGACTGTTTTAGTCTTTCCTACAGACATTCCTATATCTGTGAACAACAGTAGCAATAGCACAAGGGGAAGATGTAAGATTAGTTAATCAGGAACTTAGTGGGAGTGTGCTTTTGGAATCTGACGTTATCTGATAATGATGTTACTTAGTTACACTGATTATATTATTATTTGGGTAATAAAACATCTGCAAACAAATGAGCTCAGAGGGCTTACCAAGGGTTCCACTTTTGGAATCTGCTTGTCTGTCTCTATAAGGAAAACGACATAATTCAGCAACTCATTGCTACTACTCAATCTCCAACTTATGTTGCTTATACCAAAACTTCTATCTAGAATGGATTTTAGCACATATAAGTTCTCATATCTAGAAATAATAAGGAAGTCCCTCTTTTACATAGCTATGAAAGCTTTTGGAACCCTAATACCTTGCATTTAGTCTTCTTAAAGGCTGATAGCCATGGGATTAGTTGATAGCCTTTAAGTTCAAGGAGCAGGAGAGGGCCTTGTAAACCATCTGATCAAAGTTCCTGCTCTGCGCAAGAAATTCAGACCTGCAATATTTCCACACAAGTATGTTTTTGTTTAAAGTTCTCAAGAGGAGATTGCTATCAATCCTTTAGGTTACTGATTCTGTTGTGAAATCATATTTAACAAGATTTTGTCTAAATATCTAATGAATACTTTTTTCTGTAACTTTACGACATTACAGACTGTCCTCCCCCAAAAGGCAGTAACCACAACCCAAATGTTTTTCTCCCAGTCTAAAAAAATATATACCACATTTCCTCTCCTTATCAGAGGTGTTTTCCAAATCATCATCATCATCATCATCATCATCATCATCATCATCATCATCATCATCATCATCAAACTATTAAACTCATATGCCTCCTGCCAACAATTTTCAATTATGTAAATACCCTGTTCTGACTCTGTTCCAACTTATCCATAGTTTTACAATTAGCCTATTAAGAGTTTGAACCAATTTAAATGCTGATCTTAAAGAAATTTCAGTCTTTCCTTGAATTTTGGTATACAGTGACTCAAACTCCAGCATACTAAGTTAAGGGTTATACTTTATATCCCTCAAAATGTGTTATCTTTGACTATGAAAAATTATGATTCCACCTGACCCGATATGAAAGCTCATTTAATGATAAAACACTGGAAATTTGGCATTTGGCCATTCAGTTTGGTATGTTTATTGTATCGTTCTAGGAAGGGAAATGAAAACTTCCATATTTTTCCAGTGTAACATATGAAGGTTAATCAAGGACACTAGCCAACTGACCTCATATTTATTTGTATTTTGGTTATACTAAAATCTTTATCTCCTTGAGTACATAGATTTTCTAGAATTCTGTAACACAGCAGCCACAGGTTGCTAATGAATGAAATGCACTTTAGTTTAAGAACCTTACAAAGTTGTCCAGTAGGGAGATAATTTAATTTGAGTCATGATATCCTTCTGCGTTTGAAATATTAAACTGGCAATCCTAGAATAATCTTTCATGGATT
The DNA here is from genome assembly GCF_001527695.2 of Protobothrops mucrosquamatus. Lineage (NCBI taxonomy): Eukaryota > Metazoa > Chordata > Lepidosauria > Squamata > Viperidae > Protobothrops > Protobothrops mucrosquamatus. The sequence continues at coordinate 546,772 of NW_015386945.1, forward strand.
ATTCCCTCTGAGCTCTCTGTCTAATATTCATGATTTGGAATCTGGAAGAGCTACTGGGATCCATAACAACAATTTGTCAGCAGATTGACACAAAGAGAAACTTTTTGGGGGCATCCTGAGTCATTTGGATGAGCCGTTAATCATGACCCCCCAGGAGCATTATTGACCTGCTAGTTGAGAACTCCTGCTAGGTGCGATTTACCCTATAGGCAGCAACTACATCTCTGGTTATTCCAGAATAGAAAAAATAAATGCAGCTCTAGTTCAGAGTTTTTTTTCAAGGTACAGCAATATGAAGGAGAAGCTACTATACTTCTTATGTCCTGATTGTAGACTTCTCTTGGGTTTCTGGTCAGTAACAGTGGGGACAGAATGTTCTCTTTGGTGAGACACTTAGAACTTTTCTTACATTCTTAGGGCTGGGCTGATCAGAGAAAGAGCTTAGTTGTAGTTTTGGACTCTCCCAAGATCTGCAGGTTGTTTACCTAAAGATCCCGGTAGTGATGCTGACTGTGTTGGAATCCTCACTTGGCTTTTCCTTGTTGTCTTCTGTTTTGTGGTCCTTCACAGATTGGCTTCATCCCAAGACAGTCAGGCTGAAACAAGAAGACTTGGGATAGACACAGCAGTTAACCAATGTTGCCAATAGATTGGGAAATGAAACAAAAAACATGGCTGTTTTTAACTCTAGCTGCATCTCCAGAAATCAGCTGGGAAAGCTCTTCTGGCATAGAGGAAACAGATCACTAGCTGTTGTTGAAAGACAAAGCAAAGGTGAATTTAAAAGGGCAGTGGCCCCAGCTGCAGCTAGATTTTAGCAGAAGCATTCTTTGGGAACAGAGATATGCTCCGTGCCTCTTGCCACTTTCTTTACATATGCCTCCCAGAGCAGATCTGTACATCTTCTGTATTCTGTGAGCTATGCCACAAGGATCTAATTAAAAACAAATCACTAGCCTGAAGAACCAAACTATAGGCACTTGCCCTTTTAGAAGGTGAGCTTTTTTTATTTTTTTTAAAAAAATTAAAACAACAATAAAATCCCGACAGTTTTTAAAAGCAGAATCAGAGAACAGAGGCCTTCATTTTTAATAATTCTGTCTGCACAATCCCCTCTCCTCAAATTGTTTAAGATTGTAGCCTTCTTGTTATTTTTATGTGCTCATTAGAGAACAGCCATTAGAGTGTGAGAACAGAATGTTTCCTGAGCTGTTGGGAAATGAAGGCCAAATATTGGATTTGTTTCAAGCCCAGAAACAATACCACCATCCGATCCGAGAGTTGTGTATGCTAGTCCGGGAGGGGGAAGAGGAGGTCAGAAAATGTTGCCTTGGAAGATTCCGTAGTGCAGGCCAAGTCCTGCCGTCCTTGGCAGAACTCCTGTTGGTCTCCTGCCATTTCCCTCCATGACCTGAGAAAGTGGAGACAAGCTCAGGACTGCAGGCCATTAATCTTGTAGGTAGAAGGCCTTGAAGCAACAGAATCACCACTATGTGAGGAAGAGGAGGATAGGTGGATCTCCACAGTAGTTCATGTTTCTGTCCCCCCCTCCCCCCATTTCAGGGAATCCTTTCTAGCAAGTGTCTGACAACCTCACTCTGTCCACAACTGCAAGTGCTTTTGTTGTTGTTTATACTTAACGTTAAGAATTCATGGATTCACACCGTGTCATTAGTATACACGGCTCTTTTCTAAAGAACTTGAAAAAGAACTAAATAGCAAGACTTTTGCTCCGAAGACACGGCAGTCTTCATTGTAAGAGAGGCAACAAAGGGAGAAGAAAAATAACCTTCAAATGAACACACTGAAGACACTTTGTAAGACTGCGGATGGCTTGGTCTCCAAGCAACACCAGTTCTGTTCTCCCGATTAGTTGTATACTGGTTAAATTTACAACGGCTTCTTTCAACTTGCTCTGTGCATGCAGCTTAGTTTGTTATGTAGACCTGGTTTGTATTCTAGGTACATCCCATCCCAGATGCATCCCTTACCGCAACATTCATGCATGCCAAAAATGAATTGGGGACTCATCCCATTGGGTATGTCTAGTTTAATGAAGAGAAGGACGAGGGGGGACATGAGAGCAGTGTTCCAATATCTCAGGGGCTGCCACAAAGAGGAGGGGATCAATCTATTCTCCAAAGCAGCTGAAAACAGGACAAGAAGCAACGGGTGGAAACTGATCAAGGAGAAAAGCAACCTAGAACTAAGGAGAAACTTCCTGACAGTGAGAACAATTAACCAGTGGAACAACCTGCCTCCAGAAGTGGTGAATGCGCCAACGCTGGAAGTTTTTAAGAAGAGACTGGACAGCCATTTGTCCGAAATGGTATAGGGTTTCCTGCCTGAGCAGGGGGTTGGACTAGATGACCTCCAAGATCCCTTCCAACTTTATTACTACTACTACTACTACTACTACTACTACTACTACTACTACTACTACTACTATTATTATTATTATTATTATTATTATTATTATTATTATCCCCTTCCACCTAGTGCACAAAACGACCCTAGACTCCTGATACATTCCTAGAACTTGAACCTGAACCTTCTCCTTGAACTTTCCCTCAGTTCATTGCTCCTGCATATCTCTTGGAGAGTGTTCCCCTCTCAGAGGGAATACACTGCTTTTCCTGAACTCTTTTCAGGATGAGTGTTTTGCTTAAAAGAATGGTATCGCAAAATCAAGATCCTGCGTAATGGGAATGAATTTGTTTGGGCTTCGTCCAACACAGAAAGGACGTTAGGCCTCCTTGAAGACCAGCCCTGGAAAGTATGCATTGTGATGGAATGTGCTGTAACTTCCTCTGCTTTCTACACCGTAGTACATGGAAGAGATGTTTTTGTCCTTAGCAGCAGAGATAGGTATGCTTTACTTGCTGCCTTGTTCCTAACATGATCCCCAGCAATCGAGCTTGATCCCAACAATCGAGTGGGTGTTTTAAAGACAACAATATCCCTTATTATTGATAACTGGGATTATCTGCATGCTTTAGCTGCTGTTGTAAAGTCATTAGCAAGAATAGATTGATAATCTTTTATCCGTTCAGGTCACCCCTGTGTTTTCTTCAGCTGTCTCCAAAATCACATGAAGTCTTGGGAAGCTGGCAAATCTCAATGAGATTTTGGTGGTCGGACGCCAAGGTTCTGGAAAATTTCAGATAGGATTGTGACAGCTTCACACGAGATCTTGCTAGAATTCAATATTTTCATTTTTTGACATTGTTATTTAAATATTAGTGTTATTTATACAGTTGCAGCCACTTTGGGGAGGTGTTACCATGTTGCGTACTTTAGTGTAAGCTTCATTTAATACTCAGGTAAGCATGCAATGAATTCAGGTAAACAAGGCTAAGTTTAGGGAAGTATTAGATCAGAGGAATCAGAAAGAAGACAGGAAAAAAGAAACAAGCTGGAGACATTCCTTTAGCTTTCAACCTTCTCCGTGGGTAGATGAACATAGTGGCATCAAGGATGGACAAAAGAAAGGAATTTCATCCCCCAGAAATCATAAGAGGGAATTTGTTTTGCATAAAATCCACACATGATCATTTCTACATACAGCACAGGTATGCTGTATACAGATTTGCTGTAGCTTAACTAGAACTGTAGGGATTTTCATCCTAGTGGAGTAATTAGTAAAATCCTTTGAAATGGACTCATGGGATCAGCTGAGGTGATGTCATCATTTCACCACAGCAGGGAAGTGTATAAGCAGGTGAACTGTGTGTCATTTCAGCCTGCCAAATGTTGCTGGGCTAATCCAAGCCCACTCTTATCTCTTCCATTTAAATAAATAAATAAATAAAACAGCTATCAAGGCGCCTCCATCTGCATTTCTAATTCTCCTGTGCCTGATATACTGAATACTTCAACCCTGCTCAACATGGAACCTTCTGGGTTTGTAGTGATTGCATCTCCCAGAAGTCCATATCTGCATTGGAGGTGGCAACTCCAACATGCTTGATCTTCTTTCCTGAAATATAAAGCTGTTAGAGGGAATTTTACAACAATTAGGGAAGGGAAATATCTAAGTGCAAACTTCTTTTGGGGGGTATACTGAACAATGGTAAGAGTCACACCTGAAACTCCGCCACTTTTTGAGCATCAGCCCCACCCACCGTTGTTCAGAGCTACACTCTGTCTTAGAATGTTTGTTCCCAACAAGTTTTGATGACACTTGTTTCTTTCTTGGCAAAAAATAAGTGTTGATGTGCCAAAATGAAATCAAACAATCGCTCATGGCAGTCACAGTGCAGGCACTGTCATCCCAGAGCAGGTGAAATTTGATTTTCTCCTTACACTCTGGCTTATCATTCCCTATGGAAGGAGAATGCAACCTTTCTTCATGCTGGGGACCACATGGCAAAAAGCAGTAGGATTAGAGCAATGGCTACAATCATTTAAATGTAATGATTTTTAATAAAGTAAAGTGCAGTGATAAATTCCCCATGTATTTAATCATTTCCATCTGTCGCATTAAGCATTAAAATGTAACTTTTGCAGTCTTCTGTGGCCACATTGAAACCTTTCAAGGAAGCAGATGAGACCTTGGGATTTCAGGTTGATCACACCTGTTTCACAGGCCTTCCTTAACCATCTTCTTCGGCTTGGTTAGCTCTTTTGACATTGAAGAATGTCTCTGTATTGTGCAAATGCCTTGAAGGTCATTCTGCTCTGTAACCACAGGAACTTGCAGGTCCTTACAGGTCCTAAAGAGCAATTGCTAATCCCCAGACCCATCCCTCCAGGGTACCTGCTTATCTCTGGACCTGTCGTTAGAAGCCTTGCCTTGCACTTTGATCCTATCCATCTATCCTTCACCTCCTGCTTTTTTTCTGTATTAAGTCTGTGTCTCTTAATAGATGCTGTGCCAAAATTGTGCTCTGATGTTACCTGTTCATAAGCATGCAAGGCCCATGGGATTGGAAATGACTGAAGGAGGAAGCTTTTGTGTGTGTTTAGAATAACAATGCTACATGTTACTGCTGGGGAAGAGATTCTTTCCAAAAGGGATCAAGTGCCAAAAGGCCGTTATTATTGTGAGAATTTTCATTGGTCAAAAACTCAGAATTGTACAGATTGACCTGATAAAAAACTAACTGTTTTGAATTAAGATCACACCAACCTGATAACATGATAAAAACCTGCCTTTTTAGAGGGGAAAAAAGAGAGAGCTGGTAATAGACCTTTTTGCAGCATCCTCTACTGCCAAGCAGGATGCTTCATCTTATGAGTCCCAGCAAAGAAGGGAAGAGACAACAAATGCCTTCAGCACCAACTCATCTAAAGCACGACTATAAGCCTTCCTCCCAATTCTACTGATCTCCAAGCTCTGGCATCTAGTGCAAAACTGGGAAGCAAGCTGATCATGGAGCCTCGCATCCTTAAGAACCAAGGGGATTCAGCTATCCTGGTCTCAGCTGCTAACAACTCCACACCTGGCTTTTGAACAGGATCGGTCTGCTACTCAGGATAGGGCAACAAATCCATACAGATCCTCTTAGCTTCTTGCAGAGTTTCCACCCTTTGCATAAATGAATTTTGTGTAGTAAAAAGAAAGGAATTTCTCAAGCCCCCCAATTCCTCCTTTTCTACAGGTGGAAACAGATTGCGACTAAGTACCCACGGCAGACCAGCATCTGCCCTATTGTCATTCCTAACATGAGGGAACATTGAGCCTCCCTCATTAACAGATTCCTGAGTGGGTTTCTCTAATGAGACTGCCTGCCATATATTAGTGTCCATTGTGGGGCATACAGCTCATGCCCAAAGCCTTAATCTAATTTCCTATGTGAGTTCTTGCATGACTCATCCATGGAGCACCTAACATGGAAAGTAACATTCCTAAAATTCAAAACATTGGCCAGGCAAGTGTCAAAAATAATGTTCTTTGCCAGGAAAGAGTTTTATATCATCCAAGTGGTTTTCTACTTTGGCCAGGAGGTGAACCTCCTTCCTTTCCTTCTGCCCAAGATCGAAAATCAACTAGAGAAAGAATAGCATGGATTAGATGTCAGCCATCATAGTCTGTCTGAGTAGAACAAATGACATCAAGCTGGTTCAGATTATCTTTTTGGCAATTTAACCATGTCCACAAGACCTCCCTGACTGTGATTTCCAGATGGGTTAAGGCATACATCACAGCAGCTAGAAAATACAAAATAACCCCAAGGAACTGTTGCCCACCTTGGCTGCCTTTGAGAGTAACGTTCCCTGACAATACATCTGTAGGGCTGCCACATGTCCCCATTTATTAGACATTACAAGCTAAACTCTTATGCCTGAGCTAAAATGTCCTTTACAAAGATTATTTCCAGAAGGCCTGTCCTCTCTGATACAAGATCATGCCTTTAGGGACAGAGCTAATATCTCCTCATTTCAGATGTCTTGCTTCTGCTGGAAGAAAACGGCACAACTTGAGTTACCATGAAGGTCCTTTTATACCGTGAAGACAGAGAAGCATCAGAAATGGAAGGGTTGAGCATCTTGGGACCCACCAACATCTCCAATCATTTGTCCTTTCCTTCCCCTATACCTGCCTTTTCCCAATAGTTTCTCCTCTCTGCTCTTTTTCCAGCCTGCAGAATTCTGAGCCTATCTTCAGAGCAGGTGGGAAGGAGATGCCCACTTTCATATATTTTTTCTCCATTGTAAAAAATGGGCCTTCACTGTAAGCCCAAATGCTGTTCTTAGCAAAGTTATAGCTGCAGATTTTGATAAGTCACTGTTCCAATCCCCATCAAAAGCCCTTTTGCCCTTTAGGATGTGGGATGTAATTGGAATTAGGGAACCATCTTTTCCAGATGGAAGCAGGCAAAGGGGATGCAATTAAAATAAACCAGTAGCAAAACCAAACCAAAAATAAATTAAAGCACCTAGACCAAACCCCAAACCAAACAAAAACACAAGTAAACAATGAGGATTACAGTTACATGTAGGTTCAGTTTTTTCAGAATTGTCACTCCATTTTTCTGAACAAGGAATTTATATGGCAGCCCTTTTAGTAAAGTTCGGGTAGAGTCTTTTAAAAGTAGACTGCTATTGTGGATACCATGGTGGATTTTTCAGTGCATACATGCATGGTGTATGAGCACAGAGACATTGCAGTCATTCCCACTAAGTGAAAGAATATGCAGTGTGTCCTACACCCAATGATCTCCCACGACATTAGTTCAGCATAAAAAGATTTTTTTTATCATCTGACTTACATGTTATGATAAACATAGTAGCTAGGTTAAAGATAAAAGATAATTCCAAAAGATAAACAATCATGTTTGGGTTGATCACCGGGAGCAGATATTTACTCTTCCGAGCTTTCGGACTGGATGGGCTGGAGCCCATCTTCAGGGAATTTCTCTATTGGAATACGTGCTTTGGGCTGTTCTGTAAGTTCCTATTGGCTGATTGGTGTGTTGATGGCTGGCGATTGGCTGTCGTTTTCCTGGGTTGCTAAGCCCTCGGCTCCTAAGTACTTGATAGGCTGGTGGTAATTCAGCACCCCTGTTAACTGACAAGGGCCCATTTCCCAGGCTTCAATCATTTCCCTGGCTATCCTTATACCTGCATGACCAATGATCTTAATTGCCACGAAATTAAATGTGTGTCCTTATTCATTGCAATGTGAGGCTACCAATGAGTTCGGGTCTCCTTGTCTGATTGCTCGCTTGTGTTCTTGCAATCTGGTGGTTAGCTTCCTCTCCATTTGTCCTACATAGTCACAGGGGCAATCCATGCAGGGGATCCACTAGATTAGTCATGTGGCATGTTTTTGTCATAGCATAATTGGTGAATTTAATCATTGTGATTTGTTAACTGTAGGTTTTAGAGGAGCACTACTTTTCTTGGGTCCTTTACACTTGACCTTGTCGGTGTGGGTGAGACCTGGACAAAAATGAATTTGACTAGATTTTATCTGAATGTGTTTTTTAAAAAAACATAGCCGAAATGAAACATGGTTAATGTGGCAACTGCATGCGCCCCTCATCTTGCTGGCCAAACATAATGTACGAACCAGGCCAGTACAGTTTTTCAACTGTATTTAAAAAACCTCTGACTAAGTGCAAACTGAGAACTCCGGAGTCTTTTACAATGTGTTGGGGCGGATCATTTTTAACTAAACTCCTGATCTCCAATTTAGATTGGAACTTTTCATTAGTTTCTTAGTGAGAGTCTCTCACCAAGGAACAGATGCAAAGGACAGAACTGCCTGCTGTTCTTCTTTTCATCTCTACTTATTCCACACAAAGAGGTTTTAGGACTGGCTTTTGCACGAGGTCTTCTGAATGTTACAACACAATGTTTGCAGATCTTAAGAATATCTGAATTACCAGCAGGGCTTTTTTTGTAAAAAAAAAAAAAAAAAAAAAAAGGTGCCAAAACTCACACACGACATACAATCCACCTTGCCTACCCTAGAAGATTTACCTTTGTAGTTGAAAAAAAAAACCCTTCAATTTTTAGTGTATCTAAAAGACTAGGATTTTGTTCAAGGCAACTCTGGAAAATCCGTCGAAAAAAGGTGCCAGAACTCCATTCCGGTGCGTTCTATGACAAAAAAAAAAAAAAGCCCTGATTACCAGGATATAAAAATAACATGCATATGAATCAATATAATATGTACAATGTAAAACTAGGTTATCTATAGCAGAAAAAATGGCTTTCTGGTTGCTTGGCCTGATTAAAATAATGTTTTGTTTTTTTTAAAAAAGTAGCTTATTTGCTTGCTCTTGCGTCTTTCAGTAGATGGCAGGAGATACCACTGAATCCAGCTAGAAATTGCAACCCAGCTCTAGACCTCTCCTTCTGCTGTTTTAGGAAAGTATGATTCACAGAACATCATATCTTCTTGTTGATGCCTGGGGAAAATTATTTATGAGAATGGATCTGTGTTAAACTCTTCCACTGCGTACTCTCCTGCCTAATCTAGAGAGGTTAAGGCAAATATTAAAACAATATTGGAATGACTCTCTGTTCTGGGTAAGAATATCTGGCTCCTTGATTAGTTGCTCATGCAATGAAAATTAATATAGTACCATAGATTGTTTTAAATGAATTCTCCAGACCTTCAAAAAAGGAAACTGTGTCCCTTATTTTTTTTGTAGCATAACTAGAGAGAAAAAATAGTAACTGGAGATGAGCTAGTTTTCTCCTCTAAGCTGAGCTAGCTGCTCATCTATAAATGAATAAATAACTGTATTTTAAAGATACAGTTTGGCAACTTTTTACTTGCTGTTATCTATTAGCTAGCCCAAAGTTTGCAATTTGTAAATTAGTGGCATGGATATTTCATTGTATTTAATCTATTCCAACATCATGCTTAGTAACATCCCAATGTCTAACACAGACTGTTCTAAAATAAGACTAAGACTAAAATTCTGGCTGCAGCTGATAAGATAAGCTATCAGAAGCCAATAAAATAAAAATTATATTATAAAAAAATAGAATGGAAGTAACTTGCCTTTAAAAAACTTTTTTTCAAGTAACTGCCCCCATTGTTAACAGAATAACAGAATTGGAAGGGACCTGGGAGGTCTTCTAGTCCAACCCCCTGCTTAACATAGTGTATACATTAATGTATACACAGGTTCAGTGGTGCAAACAAACATACCACTATTTCCGTCATAGAATATTCATGAAGTCCAATTTTCAGATACAGCAACTCAATAAAAAGAGGTTAGGAAAATGTTTGTCAAGGTAGGAATTCACTGAGTCTGCCAAACTTGATAAACTTATGGAAAATGTGCTGAGATTTTCAGAACCAAACCCATGAGCATTTTTTAAAAAACAAAGTAAAGGGGAGGAAGCCCAAATAATTCTAGTTCTCTTCTTGGCCCAGTTAAAGAATGTTCCCAAACCTCAAATTAATGGGCCTAAACATTCATAGTTTACATAGTGAACATTCCTTATCTTTCCCCCTTTGAGTACAGGACTGTATCCATAAATTCTTATTTTGGCAGCTTACTTTTGGAAAATTTTCTCTCTCACTTATCCCACTTTGCTTGTGGCAATTCCAAGTCTTTAGACCTGTAAATAATTCCACTGTACAATGTCTTGCTCAGGTATATGTTAGAGAGGTCAAGGTGAACATGCCCTTGGATAGATAAAAAAGTGAGCAAATCCTAGTGTCTGTTCTTGAGGCTGATCCTTTACCAGAAGTTAAAAAAATGGCTGGAAATGAAGGCAAATCAAGAAAATCACCCCCTCTAAGAAATAATTGTATCACTGTGACTGTGTCCACACAACTTTAGCAATCTGCATATGAGTCTCTAGCAAAATATTTAATAACAACACACACCCACATGCCAACCTATAAAGAACATGAAAAAATAAAGTGGGCTCCGAACAAATATACTTTTTTAAAAAAAATATTAAGAGCATAATAATTGACTATGCTATGGAAGTTTTACAGTTGTTTGAGATAGACCAGGTTTTGAAAAGAGCTGAAGAACTGCAAACATCTCTTCCCAATATTATATTAGATGAAATAAAACAAATCAAGCTATTCTCCAAGGCGCCTGAAGGCAGGACGAGAAGCAATGGGTGGAGACTGATCAAGGAGAGAAGCAACTTAGAATTAAGGAGAGACTTCCTGAATGTTAGAACAATTAACCAGTGGAACAACCTGCCTCCAGAAGCGCACTTACGAGGTTGTGACCTTCAGAAATTCTTCTCTAACCTGTCGGTAAACAGACTTTACCACATCCCAAGGACGGACCCGTCCCCCAACCTGAGCTACTGGAGGTTCCAGGGAAGGTTGAAATAATAATAATAATAATAATAATAATAATAATAATAATAATAATAATAATAATAATAATAATAATAATAATAATAATAACCTTGAAAAACGAATAAAGAGAATGTTAATGCGTAGTGATAGTAATCATGGTCTCAGTCCTAATATTTTTGTCCCCACTGCTGTCCCAATTTGGTTCCCTCTCACTAACAAAAATGGTCTTCATTAATTAGAAGACTTTTATTCAAGTTATACAAATATATAGTGCCTGGAAAAAAATGGGGAGAAAAAGCTGATCCCAGCAAGAAATCCAAGGTTAAAGCCTCTTTATACTGGGATTCTCACTGGTTCTTTTTCCCAGAATGGGGAAGTGGCAATCAATCCTGCCTTCAAGGGCAGAACTACTACAGTTGAAGTCATGCATAGCTGATGATGATGTTATCCATTGAATCTGATTCTTGGTAATTCTATGGGCTGGGTCTCTCCTCATCTTTTGAGTTTTTCTACACTCTAGCACAGTGGTTCTCAACCTTTTTAATGCCGCGACCCCCAACGGTCGTAAGTCAAGGACTAAACCGGTTGTAAGTCGAGGACTAAACCGGTCGTAAGTCGAGGACTACCCAACCGGTCGTAAGTCGAGGACTTTCCCTGCCCGGGAGCGCCGTGCATGCGTGGTTCCGCCCCCTGCGCCGGCCGAGGCGTAGCTGGCAAGTGGCAGAGACGGAGCAGGCCGACCACCAGCTGGCCCAGCTCAAGGGAGGTAAGGCACCCGCCGGAAAAGGGGAAAAAAATGGCAGACAGCCTTGCTTGGCGACCTCCGTGAAATGGTCAATCGACCCCAAATGGGGTCACGACCCATAGGTTGAGAACCGCTGCTCTAGCAGGTGTCTAGCTACTGTGTTCTTTGATGGCCCGGTTTCCTTTTACCACGAACTCTTCCAAACATAATTGCTTTCTCCAGCGAATTCGCCTGCATGACATGGCCAAAATAAGTGAGATGCAGTTTTGTTACTTTGCCTTCCAGTGACGTGTCTGGTGTTATGTGCTCAAGTACTTGCTTGTCAGTGACCTTTGCTGTCCAAGGAATACGGAGGAGTCTTCTCCAGCACCTCAGCTCAAACATCAACTAAAAGAAGGACAGAACGAAAAGTACGTATTACATAAGATGGAAAGAACGGAAATACAAGGATAGACTGTGTTTTCCTCGTTCTTACTTCTTCGAATATCAGGGACAACTGACTGACGAAAGGTCTGTCGGACTAACGTTGAGACAGAGAAATCCGGCAGACTGAAAGTGAGACGGTAATGTAGAATTTCAGGATTGGTGCTCATAGTTTCCTCATTCTGTCAGCTGTTGTTCTCAAGACTGCCTCCCTTATTTAAACCCTTTTGTGCCGTGCTATAATCTGACTTCTTTAACCCTTAATCACTCAGCCAAGGGCTCGTGAATGAGTTTTGTTCTAGCCAAGATGTCCTTGGTTCACATTTTCTTGCAAATGAGTGGGTAAAATTCTGCCAAAGTGATGCGTTCCCAAATCCAATTGATGTCAGCATGTACTCGATTTTCCTGCCAAAAATCAGGAGCATTAATTAATTGTATGGCCCATGTGTGTTTTCTGGGGGAAATAGGCAGGTGGATTGAAGAGCTGTATATCAGTGATACAGCATGCGCTTTGCAGACAGGAACCCACAGTTCTGATCTTTGGCACCTCTAGTTGGAAAGCAGCATCAAGAGCAGCTGGGGTAGGTATCTCTGAGCAGCTGAAGATAAGACAAGATGGGCAGAATACTCTGATCAAATATAAGATAATCAGAACTTGGTTGCAGAAATCTGGTGATCCAGTAGATGACATCAAAGAATTAGAATTTTTGGTATCTATTCATTGCTATCTATAATGTTGCAGCTGCTATATGGTAGCCTAAAAAGACAGTTTCCTATGTGGGTGAAGTAGGTGAAGCTCCATTTGACCAATAAAGAAATTGTTCCTGCTATTGTGAGTTAGGAAAAAATAATGCTTAGTGGACAAGTCATGCCAGCTGGGGTGGGAGAGAAAGGAAGACTCAAATGAAGCATTCCTGGTACCTCCTGTTCTATAGTTCCCCTTTTGGCAAGGAGGTAACTTAGCGTCTTCAAGAGGTTTTGTCTCCTGAAACAGACCAATAGATGATTGCTGCAGGCTTGTACTCCTGACAACAGGCAAAAAAAGCTCATGGTAGCTCATGAGAATTAGAGAATTAGTTAATTCCTCTCAGATCTACACATGCTGCAAAGGGGGAGTTTGGTTTTTCCCTAGGGCAACTTAGTCATTGGGTGAGGAAGCCACAATCAGGATGAACGTCTGCTGCAAAGGGCACTTGTTGTTGTTGTTGTTGTTAATTGCGAAGTCATGTCCGACCCATCGCGACCCCATGGACAACGTTCCCCCAGGTCTTCCTGTCCTCTACCATCTTCTGGAGTCCATTTAAGTTCACACCTACTGCTTCAGTGACTCCATCCAGCCACCTCATTCTCTGTCGTCCCCTTCTTCTATTGCCCTCGATCTTTCCTAGCATTAGGCCCTTCTCCAGTGAGTCCTTCCTTCTTATTAGGTGGCCAAAGTATTTGAGTTTCAACTTCAGGATCTGGCCTTCTAAAAAGCAGTCAGGGTTGATCTCTTCTAGGACTGACTGGTTTGAACGCCTTGCAGTCCAAGGGACTCGCAGGAGTCTTCTCCAGCACCACAGTTCAAAGGCCTCAATTCTTTGTCGCTCAGCCTTTCTTATGGTCCAACTTTCACATCCATACATTGCAACTGGGAAAACCATGGCCTTGACTATACGCACTTTTGTTGGCAGGGTGATATCTCTGCTTTTTAGTATGCTGTCTAGATTTGCCATAGCTTTCCTCCCCAGGAGCAAGCGTCTTTTAATTTCTTGGCTGCAGCCCCCATCTGAGGTGATCTTGGAGCCCAGGAGTTACGCAAGCCCCTTCACCACGACAAGGCAGTAATCCATAAAGGGGAAAGGGCACTTAGATCTTGACAATTGCCCATCGATGCCAGCTCAGGTTACACCTCAGGTGTGATAGGCACAACCAAGAGAATGGTGTCTTAGTTTTTTGTATAAAAAAGAAGAGGAAAAAAGCATGAAGGCTATAATCCTCTACTGTTGCACCTGAGGGAAGTGGGTTTTACTTCTGAGGTAGGAGTATACATTCAGTGCATTTGTCTGATCAGAGTCTTGGAAAACAAACTAGGGCTGCTTTCCTGAGACATCAATTTGCTATAAATTTATATTGACCAAACTCTGCAGCGTCTCCTTATCATGTGATTCTTGGAATAATAAATATTTGATGTGAGAACATTACTGATAATATGTTAGAAAGCGAATAGGACATTCAAACAACAAGATGAGATTTTGAAGAGTTATCAATGGGAATGAAAAGGCCTGGAAATGGTGTCAAAATAATTTCCCAAACATCCGTCCATTAATTTCTGAAAACTCATTTTGAATAGCCCTTTTAAGACTAAAATCCCCTTAATCAGGATTTTAAGGCAGTGATCAGGTGTGCTGCTAATTATAGGTGTACAGCTTTTACTTGGCCAAGGGCTGCCTTGGAAAACTATTTTGGGCATAACTAGGGCAAAAACTAAATTTTATGCACAGTAAATCTAAATGTAATGAACGTTAAATATAAATGAAATATAGCTGATTTGATCATCCTCTATATTGTATTTAATAATTCCCTATTTTGTTTGTTGTAAAAATTACAACTTTTGCAGTTCTCTGATTGCAAGCACTCTAGATTTTTAGGGCCGTGTTTTAAAAAATCAAAATTGTCTAAAATCATCATGTTTGGGGGTTCCATGTTGGGGAAGCTTTAATAGACATGAGGATTACACCTCAATTCTGTGATGACATGAATTGAGGCAAACATTTCTTTCTCATTTTTCTCATTTCCTCTTGGATTGCAGAACATTTTTTGGCAGCGGCTAGGGTTCAACTAAAATTATCTTCTGTCGTGAAAGAAAGTAAGCATTCAAAATTCATTGGAAAATTTCCTGATGGAGTGGATATTTGAACCCGGGACTCATAGTAGTGTATTGGGGGCCATTCAAACACTGTGGAATGGACTAGGAACACTGACAGAAATGTAGTAGACAAAAAGCAGAGAGAAGACAGTTTCTCTCATTAGGTCAATGAATTTGACTTCAGGCATAAAGAGCAAAGAAGTAACTAAGGCTTTTGCCCGACTCCATCAGTACTAGTGAGACATTTATTAATCTGGGTCAGCTGCAGCTATAATGGCAGTAGAAACATGATTAGATAAAGCTACTTATGTAAACTTCATAGCACTGGAAAATACCACTCATCATATTGGCTTGTTTAATAAAGCATCTTGTATAATGTCAGCTTGCCTTGCCTTTCTTCGTTAGCAGGAGGAATTAAAGAGAAGGCAGACATAAGCAGAATGTCTGTCTGTCATCTTGGCTGAACATTACTTTGGGTTTTGTGCTTTTTTAAAATGAGCTTGAATCCATCACGACAGTATGAACAGTAACAACATTCTTCATACAAATTAGTAGCTTTGAGTTCTGTATTAGAGTGGAACTGTTAGCATGATCACCGTCAGTTCTGTCAGAACAAAACAGCTCAAAATTGGCACAGACTTTTGGCAGAGGTTTTAAGGGGATAATTTGCCTTTGGGCTTTAGAGTTAAACATACTTCCAGTATTATAACACCTAGATTTCCTCTCAAGCCCTTTGCATTTTGCTCTCCTTTTCTTTGTAAATAGCACTCATGCTACTACATAAGGCCAACATACAGTATCACTAACTGCATCAGATCATTCTGGAAAACTGCCAGCCAACAGATACACTGCTATTTGATGGTTGTTGTTGTTGTTTTTGCCAGCCCTCAAAGTTTAGTTGTCCTGTACTGGAGAAAGCTTCAAAGAGGAAAAGATGCCTTTTTTCTCTCCTTCTTAAGGCTGAACTACCTACAATGTGGGAGATTTATGATTATCTT
This sequence comes from Protobothrops mucrosquamatus, assembly GCF_001527695.2. Taxonomy (NCBI): domain Eukaryota; kingdom Metazoa; phylum Chordata; class Lepidosauria; order Squamata; family Viperidae; genus Protobothrops; species Protobothrops mucrosquamatus. Next base: position 562,521 of record NW_015386945.1, read on the forward strand.
TCCTGAATAATAAAAAGAGCAGCTTGTTTGGGGAATTAGATTGTAGAGCACAGCCAGACAGTCACGTTAAAGCACTTTCCTCCAGTCTGTGAGCTGGCAGAAAAGTTCACCAGCATAAATTGTGCTGCCCTCATTACCGATCCCTATTCTGCCTCAGCAGTGAAGCTAGCCAACTGGTGCTGTCCTTACTGTTTTAATGCAGGATAAATTATGGAAAATGATTGGATTCTCCTGGCTCCATTTTCCAAGTGTCACTTTCCAGGTGGATAAGAACCCACCAATCACTCTCCTTAATGGGTTGTGAGGCGGGTCTGGGTGAATAGAAGCAGGTGCAATAGTTGCCTAACTGGTCGTAGTCATGGAAGTGCTCCACACCTATAATTTCATGGGCAAATTTTGAACTATTTTGGACTACTTCTTGCTCCTGACTTAACAGTAAACTATTGCTTGATAAGCCTTCTTTCAGTCGTCTACAAGGTTTTCACCCAGATAATAGCAAAAAGAATATTGAGAACATTAAATGATGCACAACCAAGGGAGCAGGCAGGGTTCAGAAGTTGGTAGAAGACAATGGATCACATCCAGGTCACTGAAAGGCACAACGAGGTACACCATGCCTCTTTGCATGGCTTTCATTGACTATGAAAAGGTGTTTAACTCAGAATTCCAGCAAGCAATAATTAAGGCATTGCTCAACCAAGGCGTAGACGCTGTGTCAAGATTGAGTCGCTATAGTGCCTTCTAGCTTCTTCCGCTAATCAACTTGCCAGTGAAAAGGGGGAGGGGTGGAATGCGAAGAGAGGAAACGCGATGCCAAGAAATTGTTCACAAACTGAGAGAGCCTGCCAAAACGCCAAGGTCACTACTGCAAGTGCTCAGTGGAGAAGTGGACTGTTCCCATAACATAAAGAAGTTTTACCATTGGACAATATGAACACCCAAGAGGTGGGGACAAGGAAATCTATTGTTTAAGTAGGCAAGCATTCACGTGGAAAAACCAGACCGGTTTTGCTTTGTCAGTTCTGAGATGGTGTATCCAATAAAGATTTACATTTTAGGTACTTAATTGCCCTGAGTGTTCCTTTTGTTTGGGTTCGCTAGTCGGACTGTTGACCTACTGCTTACATAAACTTACTACAATTAATAAATGAAAAAACAATGGCAACAATTTGCCTTAATGATCTTAAAGTGGAAATCAACATAGAACAAGATGTATGACAAGGTGATACAATGTCACCTATCCTTTTCTCAGCCTGCCTTGAAGAAGTATTTCACAACCTAGACTGGCAAAAGATGGAATAAAAATCAATGGCGCCTATTTAAGTCACTTAAGATTTGCAGACGATGTTGTTCTCTTCTCACAAGACCCAGAAGAGCTACAAAGACACATACAAGAGCAGGAGAACCATTTGACTTAAAAAGAAACCTGAAAAAAAATAGGTTATGTTTAATAAAGTCACCAAAAAACAAGAAAAAAATATATATCTGGAGAAGAAGTAGATGTTGTAGACCACTACATATACCTTGGCCAATGGATCTCTATGGAAGGTGATACAATAAAGGAAATTGCAAGATATGCCAAATGTGGTTGGCAGGCATTTGGCAAGCTAAGCATAATTTTCAAGAACAGCCTCCCCCCATACCTGAAGAGAAAAGTTATATATTCAGGTACTTGGGGGAGAGCTCCATTTTCCTCCACCTGCTTTTCACCCACCCCATCTCTGTCCTTTTGATCACCTTGCACTCTGCCACCTCTGCTGGTTTTGCTGCCCTGGACTCTGCCACCCCAGTTCATCTTCACTGTCTTCTTCCAACTGCAGTTGATGAGATTTGTGCCACCTGGCCCTTCACAAGGCAGCTGCTAGCTGTGCCAGGGCTTTTTCATGAGGTTGTAGGAGATGATCAGGCTGAGCCCAAGGGAGGGGTCAAACACACATCATCAGTCTTTAGTCCCTTTGCGCCCACAAGAGATCTAAGTATAGCCCTCCTTGAGTTGTGTTGACTCTTATCTACTGCAAATTAGCCTGGACCATTAGTGGTTCATATCCTTGTTTAAAGGTAGCATGAAATAAATTTGCATTGATTTTGGACTTAACTCTGGCTCCCGATTTCTTGTGCCTGACAGAGGTCACATGTGCCCTTGTCCAAATCATGATGGCATTCCAAAACCTTGTGAGTTGGGAAAGAGCTAGGAGGGTGGATGAGTTGAAGAGGAGGCAGTCCTCTACTTTACTTGAAGGGCTTGGGGCTAGGAGGGACCAAGTTGGGAATGGCTTGGATAGGGGTGGGTCTTTGCCTACTGCCCAGTGGGATTTGGCTAACAATAGCAATGGGGAGTGCCAGGACTGTTATTGATAAGTAATGCAGACACATGACATTGCCCTTTTTCAACTGCATTGCTTAGTGATGGAAATTCTGATCCCAATTACCTTTGCTAATACCTGTATAAGAAGCCCGTGTGAAGTCATTTGACAAGAGCTTCAGAAACCCTCAGTCAAGCATTATATAGGCAAATGTCACAGCAGAAGTGAAGTGTCTGGTCTCTCCTGTAAGCCATGCCAAAATGGCTGTGGGGGCAGCTCTTGATAATTAGGTACAAGGGGATATATTTATGTAAAAGATGGCCAATAGGAGCTGGGCAGAACCCAACCCTTGACTATATTTTCTGCCTCATCATTAAGTAAACATACTAGAACAGTGATGGCGAACCTTTTAGAGACCGAATGCCCAAACTGCAATCTAAAACCCACTTATGTATTGTCGGGTGCCAGGTGGGTGTGGCTCATTGGCTGGGTGTGGCCCATTGGGTGGGCGTGGCTGCGGTGGTAACGGCAGACTGGGTGGGACTAAAAAGTTAAATCAATCAATTCCAACTTTGCAAGATCTTTTTTTTCCCCGCAAGAAGTTGAAATTGACTGATTGATTGAACCTTTATTTTTTTTTGCACACGGCGGCAGAGGCCTAAAGCGAAAAGGTTTTATAAAATCCAGCTGAAGGCCTAGGACTGGGGCGACAGTGCATGTGCCCACAGAGAGGGCTCTGCGTGCCAACTGTGGCACGCGTGCCATCGGTTCGCCACCACGGTACTAGAACATGTCCACACCAAAAATTGTACCAGGAGAAAAGAGTTTTACTTCTGCTTCAACATGGGGAACTGCCATAGTATACCTCTGGGTTTTGCATGGAAAATGCATGTGATTCCTTGCGGATTGGGTGATAATCTTGGCTTTGTCAGTGTGCACAGATCACTCATTCGATTTATTCAATTTATTCCTTCAACCTGTCCGCCTCCCGTGTGTGTGTGAGAGAGCGGCTCACGTACAAAAAATGAAGAGTTATAAAAGTTATAAACCAAAACCATTAGAAAAGCCAATTAAAACAGTTTAAAACTTAATTTGCAGGAGAATACAACCCATGCAATTATTAATATATATATATATATATAACCAACCAACAGGCTGCATACCATCACTGGGTGTCCAGGCCTGATGAGCTTCTTAAAGAGTCTTCTGAAAGGCTAGTAGGGTCAAGGCTAGCTTAACCTCATTCCTTCTTGCATGGACTGGAAAAAAAAATAATTGGTTTGAAAAGTAAACTCCCAATTGGGTTGTGCTAGTAGAACACGAAGACCTATTCACTCATTGGATGCTTAAAGTGCAGCTTTAGACACTTGACAATTAAAAAGGAAATAATTGGGTGAGGCAAATAATTATGGCGGTTTTTGAGGATTTCCCAAGTTAATTTATTTTCTCACCTTTGTCGGAGCAGCTGCCGGGGAAGGAAGGGGTGGCTGCCCCCAAGACTGACAGAGATGGAAGGAATAATGGGGTCATACAGAAAGTCAGCATGCAGGCATCCGACCCTGGTTGCATTATGAGCCTTTTGTTTACAATGTCCGCAAATTTGGAAGTTTTCCTTCCGTGCTACAAATTCATTTTTGTTAAGAGCATGGGACTTTTGAGTGTTAACATTTCTGAAATGTTTTTGTGTGCATTCGTGGAAGTCATTAACTTTGATTTGTCAGTCTTGGGTTGCCTGATTATTACTTTCAGGTGAATTCTTGAGGTTATATAGAGTCTAAGTAAATAATACAGTTTCTCCATTCACAGTTCCTAATGGCTGGTTTTTGAAGGAAGGATCGTTCCTAAAGATGTTATTATTCTCATAAAGATTGTTTTGCTCTTTTACGTTCTCTGTAAGAATGCCATGTACAGAGATAGAAAGGAAGAGAAAGAGTCATTGTTCACCAGAAGCATTAAAAGATAAATGTTACCATTGGTATCATGTTCCATTACCTCAGCAATGCAAGTACAAGTGAACTGATTTTTCAGAGGCAGTTTCGTTGGAGGGGATGCAATATGCAAGATCTTTGGAGAACCATAAAACATCCACTGCATTTTAAATTGTCTGCTTATTCAGAATCTCGCACCAGTTCCCAAATAGCCAGGAATGGTAGTTATGTTTTCCAGAGGCTTTTTGCTCCTGGAGGTAAAAGAGCATAAATCTAGCAAATAAATCAATCAGGTTGGCCCGGATAAAGTGGATTTGAACTTGGACCTTGTGCTATGATAGCTCTAGATCTCTCTTTCAAAGAGGAGGAGGAGGAGGAGGTGATTATGATCTGGGTATGAGTGTCAGTGGATAAAAGTATTGAGCCTGAGGCTCCTGTTTTGCCTGCGGTCCTGGGTTGGGATTTGAAGGCTGTAAACCAGGGGTCTTCAAACCTGGCCCTTTTATGACTTGTGGACTTCAACTCCCAGAATTCCTCAGTCAGCATGCCTGGCTGAGGAATTCTGGGAGTTGAAGTCTACAAGTCATAAAAGGGCCAGGTTTGAAGATCACTACTGTAAACTATCCAGTCTCTTTTACATCTATAGGAACTGCAACTGTTGTTCTTGGCTCAATAGCTTGTGATCCAATGTAAGACCGAGGTGGCCCCATTGAGGAACAAAGAGTGAAATGGTGCAGAAGTATTAATTCAGATTGAGGGTTGGGCTCCTAGGGAGAAGGAGGATCCTTGGGACTCAATTTCATGTAGTATAGATACAATAAGAAGCACCAGCTAGAGCAGATATGTCAAACACAAGGCTCGGGGGCCAGATGCGGCCCGCGAAGTGGTTTCATGTGGCCCGCGAAGCCATCCTGGAAACAGTGAGGGAACGGCCCCACTGCCATGGCCTTGGCCCAGGCCAGCCGGGAGCCAATGTACAATTTTGTAGTGGCCATCTTGGCACTTGCCCCGGTGGACCATGCCTTGGCACTTGCCCCGGTCCCACCCCCTTCTGCCAAAGACCCTCAGATCTGTCCCACTCCTGCCCAGGCCCCCACAGGCACCCTTGACGCGAATGATGTAGAACTGGCCATGCCCACCCAGTAGGCCACACCCACTCCATCCACGCCCACCCAGTAGGCCGCACCCACCCTGGCCACACCCACCCAGCCCCCCTCGAGGGCAACCGCAATGCTGATGCAGCCCTTGGTGAAATTGAGTTTGACACCCCTGAGCTAGAGTGCTAGGGTGGGTCATCAATCTGAAACTTTAAAGGCTGCATGATTCTGCAGCCCTCAATGGGCTGATTTATTTATTTATTTATTTATTTATTTATTTATTTATTTATTTATTTATTTATTTATTTATTTATTTATTTATTTATGTATGTATGTATTTATTTATTTATTTATTTATTTATTTATTTCCTTCCTTCCTGCCTTCTTTCTTTCTTTCTTTCTTTCTTCTTTCTCTCCCTCTCTCTCCCTCTCTCTCTCCCTCCCTTCCTTCCTATTACTGCCTTTCTTCTGGGCTGTTCTTATTGTATGATACTGTAGAACTGCTGCTCCTCTAAGCATCCTCTTGTTTCAAAGCTGCCTCACTTGCTTGTTTCTGCTGGCACTGAATTCACTATCAGAAGGATTGATTGCATTTAATTTTTTTTAAGACCCTGCACAAAGATTAAAAAGCGCAGTCCCTGCCTGCAGGCTTATTCTCTGATAGGCAGAGTACAAAAGAAAAGGGATTAAGGGTGGGGGAAACAACATTAATATGTGAACAGATCTTGTGTGAATGTGATGGCCTCTGGAAACTGCTCAGAACTAGAGAAGTATAGATTCTGAAACCAGAGCACCTTCATCTTGCAATATGCAAAAGATATCTCTTGAAAGCAGAACAAACACAACTAATACTGCAGGGTTCCCCACTGAGGGGAAATTGAAAACTTTAAAACAAAAGAGATAGGCCTTGTATGACATGAAATATATGATATTTAAAGGATGGAAAGCCATAGTTTTATTCTATGGTAAGTCTGCCATCTAGAAGTTAATATGCAGAAAAGCAATGCAATTCCACTTTATCAACCTGACTGAATCACACAGTCCACAGGGGAGTTCCCTTTTGCTTCATGCTTTATAACAATAATTCAAGGTAGTATGGGAGATAAATTAAAAAGCAAAAGAAAACTAACTTTAAAAAAAGCATCCACACCTCAGTTATTATTGGGACATTTCTCACATATTTGAAGGGCATTCAATGTTAAAAACCTGTTTTTTTTCATTTTGGAATAAATTAAGGTGAAATTAAGTTTTTGTAGAAGGGAGGAAGTGTGGGCTCCTTTGTATCATAAAAGTTGTAATGTTACTAATATGGGATGTAACCTTTCATTTTTGGCTAAAACATTTCATAACTGAAAGAAGTAGTTGTTAGTTGTTGGTATTTGTTGAGACCAAATGACTGACGTAGTGCCACATGAAACAAGCCTAACCTTAGTGCCAGAATTATGATTAGCACATATCAGAACTGCTATGCAGAAGATTTAGAATGAAACTGCAAGGAAAAAGAACATGTTGTCTGGCCTATTTGAAAAGATAATAGTTTTTCCTTCTTTCATGGTTCAAGTCTTGATGTAAGGCATGGACCATCTAGATCAGGGGTCTTCAAACTTGGCCCTTTTATGACTTGCACGCTTTCTGAGGAATTCTGGGAGTTGAAGTCCACAAGTTTGAAGAGCCCTGATCTGGGTCACTTTGAATTTAGTTCACAAATCTTGTTCCAGCAGATGGCAATAACTGCCTGGTATTGTCTAGGCTTGGAAGCTAAGCGAGATTTGGCCTTACTGGTACTTGGATGGGAGAGTACTGGGAAATTCCAAGGCTGTTGGCTAAGAGAAGGAAAACAACTTGGGGGGAAAGGTGACAAGCCAGTTCTGCACTGTTGCCAAGAAAGTTACATGGATGTATTGAGGAGGCCACCAGGAGCTGAGCTTGATATAAAGGACATTTTCTCTTTCTTTGCAAATCTGAATTTAGTTTATTCTTCTCCAAATACTAGATACAGACAATGATTCCCAGTGATTTGCAAAGGACAGATATCAGAATAATGACTCTCTCCCTAATACAAATAGGAAGATAAACATTTGAGATAGCTGGCCACCATGGCCAGCTGTCATAAGGCAGAAGTTACGGCATTGAGAATGTTGACCACTCTAACCGAAGTGAAGGGAATGATAGCCCCTCCCCGTGCTTTTTCCATGGCTGCTCCCACACTCTGGAACATTTTGCCTCCTGACAAAACAAGCAACCACCCCACTGCACACAAAAGAAGCTTTGTCCAGACCCTCTTCAGAAGGGCCATGACATACTGCAGCACCACAACACTAAGAAAAGCAGAAAGGAAATGGCTGCTTGACATCTTTCTCCATAATGGCTATCCAAAAAACTTCATACACACAGAACCCAAACCACCACACACCACACAGTCAACCACTACGCAAAACCTAAACCTACCATACAAAAGGGGTGTCGGAAATGGCAGCCAGAATTCTCCAACCCCTAGGAATAGTGATAGCCCACAAACCCACAGCCACACTCCGCCAGGAATTATCCAGAACTAAAGACAAGACACAGAAGGATGAAAGAAGCAATGTCATCTACAAAATCAATTGTAACCATTGCAACCACTTCTACGTGGGACAACATCACATCAACTAAAAACCAGGATCCATGAACACCGTCTGGCAGCCAAATGCCACGATCCCAAATCCTTAATCTCTACCCACACTGACACCAAACAGCATCAGTTTGATTGGAGCAACACAAAAATCATTGGGCACACTACCACCCATCACGCTCGTGGATTCATCAAAGCCTGGCACTCCACAAGCGATTCCATCAACAGACACATCGACTTACAGCCAGCCTACGAACCCCTCAGAATCCAAATCAACCACACAACCAAGACAGAGATAACAGCGACCCTCATCCAACCCATGCAAGCTCCTCTCCCACCAGCAGTTTACCTCCCAATGACCCTGACCTGATGTAACTTCCCCATCACAAGACCAATCACAAGCTTCTCACTTGACACACCCACACCTGAAGCCCTTATAAACAGAAGAACACTGACACTGACATCCCCTAAACTCCGCTGCAGATACATAACCTAGTAATGAAACATTCAGAAACCAACCCACAAGCTCGGAGAATGAACCTTTACCCTCACACTATCTCTATTATTGACCCTGAAGAAGACCCTTATTTATTATTCTGCAGGACATTTGGACTTTCATGGCTATAGTTAGTTCTCAGAGGATTGTTTATATGTTATTCTTTGGTTGGTATTATTGTAAATACTGCCTTAAATTTTAAAAAAAAGTATGTAAATTTTTATAATGTATGTGTATATATCAATGAAAATATAAATAATTAGTCCAGATGGTTATTATGAGAAAAAAATATAAAACATTAAGTCTTGTGCCTGTCTGGTTGTTTTTTGTTTTTTGTTTTCCTCTTCCCTGCTCACCTCGTTTTCTTTTTGGGTCCCACCTTTTGCATCGCAAGCCTCTAGGCAGGGATTCTGCCTTGTATCATTTTTCTGGGTAGGCCTGGGAACCATTTCTGTGGAATGATGAAGTTAGCTTTATATAAATATTTAACTGTAAACATCATTGCTGCATGATAAGCTGCATTCTATCACACAGTAGCTCCCGAAACACATCAAATGTGTAGTGAAATAATCTGTATTTTTCCAAACTGTGTGTTTATTTGGAGGCCTGGGGCTTTGTAACAAACAAAGCAAAGAATCTGTCTTGGTTCAAGACATTCTTTTAAGCTGTCATTGCTATCAACGGCTATAATGACAGGCTTCTTGTAGAAATGAACAGAAAGGGAGGATTTAACCTAAACAAAAATGAAACTAAGCAATAGCCTTTAAACATAATGTGTTTCTTGATAAGCTGCTGTGCGTTCAGCATGCCTCAGACTCTATTTTCAGCAGCAGGCTTCTTAATGTTTCCTCTTTGTTATTGCCCTTTATACTGGAAGTGATCTAGTGGGCACTGGAGAGAGGTAGCGACTTCGCTTCAGTTTTATGGCACCTGTCATGGTGAGGTGCTGCTGTGCAATGCCAGGAAGATATTAGAGGACATAATCCAAAATAAAGGAAATTGAAGCATTATCAACGGGACATAGCCTGCTCCAGGTACTGCCTGCTTTTAGTAGATTGGTTCCTTAAAAGCTGGTAATTTAGGATTATCCTGGGATAATGCTTTTCTGGTAGGAACAATCCCTACCTGAGTTGTTCTTTGCCATGGATGGAAGAAATTGTGGTGTGAAAACAAAAGAGGAGATATCCAGTTCTTACAAGTGCCTGAGACTATGGGGTTGAGTATGTTCCTGGGGTGGCTTATGGGGGGGGGCATGTAAGCCACCTAAGCCATGTACAAATCAGTTACTGGGCATCCTTAGCACTGATGTCTAAGTTCGCTCATGCTTAATTTGTTATTTTCTTCTTATCATCCATACATGACAGGATACGTTTTCTTAGATTGCAGCTTGAGTCAGTAGCTGAGTCACTCTTTTTTTCTTTTTAGTTTCTAGCATTTTGTTTATTTAGTGTTGACTATAAAGTTACAGAATAACAGAGTTGGAAGGGAGCTTGGAGGTCTTCTAGTCCAACCCACTGCTCAAGAAGAAGACCCTATACCAGTGATGGCGAACCTTTTAGAGACCAAGTGCCCAAAAACTGCCCCTGCCCCCGTCTGCCCCCCCGCCCATCGCCTCCATGGCCTGCCGCAGCAGATCGCCCAGGCGGCCCAGCAGCACCATGGCAGCCACGCCCTCCGCCCGCACTCCGCATCATCATCTGCATGCAACAGGGTGCGAGGGCAGAGTCTTGTCCCTGCTGCACAGCTGCCATGTCCTTGGCTGCGCTGCTCCGTGCAGGCTGCTCCTGGGGGCGACTCTCCTCCGGGGGGCTGCTGGTGAAGAGGAGGCCATGGGGGAAGGCAGGGCTGGGGCGACGGTGCACGTGCCCATAAAGAGGGCTGTGGGTGCCCCCTCTGGCACATGTGCCATAGGTTCACCACCACTGCCCTATACCATTCCAGACAAGTAGCTGTCCAGTCTATTCTTAAAAATTTCCAGTGATGAAGCACCCACAACTTCTGCAGGCAAGTGAAATGCCCACTCGGGGACATGGCCAAGCCACATTGTATCATTGTCCTACTCATTGAACCTTTGGCCATTGATTTCAAATTGGCCACAGGAGCATGAGATCACTCCAGTTCTAGGTCAGGGGTTGGGCAATGTTTCACAGATCATAGATAGCAATTCACCTTCTTAGCTTTCTACAGATCTTTGATTTACAGCCTTTGGGGGAAAGTTTGGAGAATAAATAAAGTGTGGGGGGAAAAGTGGTATTGGAGGCTTCTCTCTCTCAGTTTCAAGGTTAATTAAAAAGAAAGAAATTCTATGAAAATGTGACTATTTTGCTACTACATTTTGAAAGCAGGATCTTGGGATTCTGACACTGGAGTGGTGGTGGATAACACATATCATCTATCTATGGGCCCAAAGCTGCCCTTCCTCTTTCTTTTAAGTGAAAGACTTCTGTGCATTGATACTGAATAAGCCTAAAAAAAAAATCTACCCAAGTACAGTAGTATATTTTGCTGCCAAAATTAAGTGGTAAGTTTGATTTGTTCAGATTTTAGGATGAGCTCGTGTTGGTTTTGTTTGCTTGCTTGTTTTTGCCTTGTTCCTGCTCACTTTTTTGTTATGGCCCCGTCTACATGTTTGAATGCCATTTTTTTTCTCACATCGGTCAGTGATGGTCATTAGCCTGTGCTGTAACCTTTTCACTTTTCAAATATTTTGTATTCATAACTGGGCCATGCTATCTGAGTGATAAAAGTAGATTTCTCTGAGTTCTCTGAATTCTCCTTTGCAGCATCATGGTTGGATGGGGTGTGAGAAAGAAAGAAAGAAAGAAAGAAAGAAAGAAAGAAAGAAAGAAAGAAAGAAAGAAAGAAAGAAAGAAAGAAAGAAAGAAAGAAAGAAAGAAAGAAAGAAAGGGAAACTTGAATATTTCAAGAAAAGCATATTCATCAGGAGATCTGTCTGAAGAAAATGTACTTGAGAAAACCTTCATAAGTGCCTTTGTTGGCTGCCCTGTGTATGCTGTGTCACAACCGAAAGAAGGACTCATAAGTCCTTTCTCTTACAGAGTCCCTACCTACAGTATAAAGATAGGCCTTGACTTACAACTGTTAATTTAATGATCGTTTGAAGTTACAGTGAGAAAAGTGATTTATGATCAGTTCTCACACTTATGACAGTCACAGCAGTCATGTGATCAACACCCGGGGGCTTGGCAACCAACATGTATGTATGTATGTATGTATGTATGTATGCATGTATTTATTTACTTACTTACTTACTTACTTACTTACTTACTTACTTACTTACTTACTTATTTTTATAAAATTTTATTGATTTTCTATTTTTACAAATCATAGGTGCTTAGTAAACAACGTGTTGTCTGGGTTCATTTTTTTAATTAACAATACATATTAAAATTATTCTATGTCTTCTTTTTCTTTGTTCTTCAATATCGCTCTGTCAGTTTCTACACATTCTGGCATTTTCTTAATCCCTTCTTCTTCAAATAATGTTCTTCACTTTTCAAACACTAAACAAATGCAATTCTTTCTGCTATTAATACATGTAACATAAATTTAAATATCTTATTTAAATGGCTTCCCCCACTACAAAGAGTGCCCATAAAAACAGAGGAAAAACTATTTGATGAATTTAAATATACGGATTTGGAAACCTATCTGGCAAAGGAAGAAAGCTAGAGTTACACTAAAGAAAACAGAGGACTTGATCTACTGTATTAGTTGGGCCCTATATTATCAAACAGGTATTTGAATGTAGCTAGAAACAGATAACCTCCAGATACTAAAAGATCATCATATTTAAAAAGATAGGATTTGTACCTAGGATGGTGTACTCTTCTATGAGATGGAAAACATGAAAATAACAGGATGCCTCTCAACAAGGGAAGCTTTTATTCACCTTAATGTCGTTACCGTTGAGAAAAATCGTAATTTATAAAGATACTTTGAACACTGAAGGGAAAACAAAATTGAAATAAGAGTTGGGAAAACAGGGTGACTTTAATTGCAAATAAAACTGAGACATGAACTTGATAGAAAAGATGTTGTAATCTAGAACAGGGGTCCCCAACCTGTAATCTAGAACAGGGGTCCCCAACAGGCTGGCCAGTGTGTGCGCATGTGCATGCACATGCCCTCATTTGTGCTAGCGCCGCAGCCGCAGGGCACAAAAACCATGGGGCACAGCACCACTGTGTCTCGGGGTGTGAAAACAGACCACCGCCATGCCTTGGGGTGTGTAAACGGGCCGCCGCTGCACTGTGGGGTACAAAAATGGGGTGCCGCCGCATCGCGGGGTGCAAAAACAGGCCACTGCTGCACCACAGGGCATAAAATCGGACCAGCGCCGCACCATAGGGCACAAAAATGGGCCACCGCCATGCTGTGGGGCGCAGAAACAAGGCACTGCGCCATGTAAGAACAGGGCAGGGCTAGTGAGTATCACGTGGGTGCTAGCCCTGCCCCGTTTGCGGCGCACACATGTAAAATGCTTCCCCCTCCCTTTTCCTCCAGTCTGCCAACCAACAAAAGTTGGTGACCTCCAATCTAGAACTATTGTTAGTAGATATAATATTAGAAAAATATGATGAAAAACCATATATTTAATGTTGTACCAACATGTATTTATGATGGTTGCAGCATCTCGGGGGTCATGAGGTTGCCGTCTGCAATCTTCCCAAATGGCTTCTGACAAGCAAAGCCAATGGGGGAAGCCAAATTTTCTTAATGTGATTCATGTAACAACTCCAGTGATTTACTTAAACCTGGCAAAAAAAGGTTGTAAAATTGGGTGTGACTCACTTAACAACTGCCTTGCTGAGCAATGGAAATTCCAGTCCCAATTGCAGTCATAAGTCGAGGACTACCTATAGCTTCCACTGTAGCTTTAAATGTAAAACACTCCATGTGTTTCACTTACAGGTATTATCTATGTTCCTGAGGCTGGAGAGAAGTGGGGGTATCGTTTTCAAATGTTTGTAGCAAATGAAATTTTTATTATGGTCATATAGACCAGCATAAGGAGGGTGTGATACAAGCAATTATATAGAAATATAGTGAAAGAAAGAAAAAGAAAGAAAGAAGGAAGGAAGGAAGGAAGGAAGGAAGGAAGGAAGGAAGGAAGGAAGGAAGGAAGAAGGAAAGAAAGAGAAATAAATAAATTAAATGTGTCTATTTGGTATATGTGATAGGAGATGAAGAATTTTGCTATCCTTGCCATTGTTCACAGTACAGACACACACATACAGACACACCCGTTTCTGCCTCCCCACAGCCTTTTTTGAAGTCAGTTCTTCCATATTTTTTGTGCTGTGGGGAGAAAATCCAATTCATCCCACCAAGAAGAAGAAGACAAAGATTGAGTCGACCATTGTAAATAAGTTTGTGGTGGACCTCTGTTTGCCAGAACCAATTACAGCCCTGGAGCCGTGTTGTTCTTCCATTCTTAGAACTATTTTGTACTCCTTGTTATTAACAAAAATAGGTGAAGCATTTAAATTGATTTGCTTGCTTCTCATTCTCACTTCGTCTCCATACTTTAGGAACTTGGAAGGGAGCAAAGAGAAATACCTCTCTCTCTCTCTCTTTCCAATTTTTATTACTTTGTGTTGGTAATCAATGATTATCAAATAATAGAAAGTCATAAGGAAATTAAGAGATGAAAATTAAAACAGCCCATTATGGTATGGTTAATTAATCTAAAATACGTTGCACCATTTTCCTGGGCAGCCAGTCTTGGATCAGCAGAGCGCTACCTGATCTTATTCTGCCATTTAATTATGTCTGTGAATGGGATTTATTGGAGGGGGGCTGATTGAAAAAAAATATCCATGTAGCAGCAGGTTTCCTGCAGGAGGCAGATTTGGCAGGGCCCTCGATCATGCCATTAGTGCTGTCACGAAATAGTTCTGAAATCTTTAACAGTCCATTTCAGCCTTTTAATTCTTCCGATGTTTAAAACATTTTCTTAAAAACTGAATATTATCTATCTGTCTATCTATCTATCTATCTATCTATCTATCTATCTATCTATCTATCTATCTATCTATCTATCTATCTATCTATCTATCTATCTATCTATCTACCTACCTACCTACCTGCCTGCCTACCTACCTAACTCTGTCTGTCTGTCTTACAGCACGATGCTTCACTTTTGATCTTCTACATCAGTGGCCATAATGGGGTGAGTGAGGCAGGGTCCTGAATTCAGTAGTTGTCAGGTCTGTCCTTAAATTATTGTGACCAATCTGCCATTCACAGGTTTTTTTGGGTGGGGGCGGGTATACATATAACAAAGATTTTGAGAGATATTTTTAATTTTATTATTTGCTTCATCTTACTGTCACTTAATTTTTCACCTGTAATAGTGTTTTGAGATGATCTGTTCTAATGATGAACTATTTCTATGGAAAAATACCAATGAGTTAATCTCTTATACAATAGTCCACTGTACTGCTATCTGATATATTTTTTCATTCAAAAAAAATGGCACCATTGATTTTATAAAAATCTTCTTCCTTTACATAAAGCCACTCAACAAATCTACATGAAATTTATAAGTGTTCTCTATATAGAAGATATCACTCCTACAAATGTGATCACGTTCTCCTCTGAAACAATAAAGTTATGGGTGTTCTTTGTAACCAAACTCCTTTGAAAGGAGAATAGCTACAGAAAATTCTTTCATAGATTTCCGTGAAGTTTGGCAACATTCTAGTTTTTCCTGCACATTTTAAAACAAAGCTACACCTGTTTGTGTGCGTGTCATTCTGGACTATGAAAGAATAAAGTTCCATTTTGTTCTGGGTCAAGACACACTGGTTTCTGAATGACTCACAGTAGAGTGGTCATTTTCACAACAATAAATCAGTTATCTTTTTAGTATTAACTGAAATATAGATATATACGTCTTCCAGATCTGGACCCACAACCATTAAATGTCACCAATGGTATATTGACAACTCACTCTATCCCTAGCTATGTATGTAATAATCTGGTCATATTTTTTTTACATTACCAACTTGCTGCTGTTTCTCTGTACTCAGAGTTTCTATTTAATTTACCAAATGAGGCTCAGTTAATTTAGCATCAATTAAGTGGGAGGTGTTGATGATGTAGTATTGGACTACTAAACAGGGATGAAACTGTTCAAATTCTACTGATTAGCTTTTTTGATGGCATGGATTATTCCATTCACCCTTGCTTTTTGTGTGTGTGTGTGTGCGCGCGCGCGCGCATGTGTGACAGATGCAGAGGAATAAAGAATGTTGTTTCCCTTTTCCCAAATGCTAGTTTTCTCCTCAAGCAATTCACAATTTGTCTCAGCACTTGTCTTCGTGCCACAACAGTTTGCATCATCTCTGAATTACAGATTCTCAAGGCCAGCCTTAGGTTTTTCTTTGCTGGAAATAAAAATGCAAGTCTGTTGTCACCTCATCTCACAAATGCACCTCTTATTGAAAGCCTATATGAACTCTCATATACTGGTTCAGTGAGAAATGCCAAAATGGAAATTTCCCAGGATGTGGCATGCACCCAGTGGCTTTTTATGCTGTATTTCAAAAAAGCAGGCAATTGCTTTTTCAAAATGGGGGATGATTACCTCAGCATTTCAAGTCAGAGTAAAGGCTTTTACTTATTTTCCCCCCAAATCACAGGAAAGAGAAAAATAACTTGGATAGCATGCCAGCCGCGCATAAACCAGCAAACTGCCTTTAAATGTCCTCACACACAGAGTAAAGATGAAGATACATGAAGGAAACCAACGCTTGTTGGATGAGGGGCAATGTTGAACTTGGAAAGCTGTGTGTCAAAGAAAGTTCAACCGCTGATGACAATGGTCAGGCCCAAGATGAAATGGAGAGAATTGGAGAAGGAAAATCATAGATAATAGGAAGTTGGGAACAAAACAGAGATGAATCGTGGTTGATCTGAGGTACTTGGAAAATCGAGCAGGAAGGTATACACTACCTTTGCATTTCCTTATATGATGCTATGCATTCAGTATCTAGCAAGAAGCACCAGGTCATTTAATCATCCATGAGTCTTATGAGCCACATCATACCTGAGCTCCAAAAATCAATCAATGTCGATCTCTGTGATTTTTGCATCCCAGTTAGAAAATATCTGCATATTATGTTATCCAAAATTATCATAATAAAATCAAAATAGTTCTGCATATTTCCAGCAACCAAAGGAAAACATTTTAAGCATGGGTGTCAAACTTGCCACGTCACACGTCACTCTTTTTGCATTGCCGGCAATGGGGTGGGTGCAGCTTCGGTATGATGAAACCGGTCCGCGGGCCGGCAGTTTGACACCCTTGATTTTAAGGTTCCTGTGTGTGTGTGTGGGGGGGGGAATCTGGTTTCAAAAATAAAATATTCTTAAGACTTTGACTACAGTTAAAATTTAAATATTCAAATGAACAGAACGAGAAGAAGCAAACAAAAGGACATAACCAAAAATATTGAGTAAATATTGTGTTGAGTAAATCATAGTGTTGGGTGCAAGAATCACACCAGAAGTTTAACAATGCTCTGTTTCCCCTGCTCGACCATGTCATTAGTCTCAAATTCAGAGACTAATTTTCACTTTGGACAATGTCATCAAGAGTAGCTAAGAAGGGATGCAGGTACCCTATGGAGAATTAGAGATTCTGGGCTTCTTTTTATGGTGGAACTTGTGCAATGAATCAGTACATGCAAAGCAATTGGCAGCTAATGTTTCTCCAGAGAAGACAGGTGTCCCTGCTGCATCAGTGCATGCTGGCTACAAATGTAATCTCTTGTGTATCTGTGCATGGGGGGAGAGGGGAGAGGAAGAGGGCAAAGAATTGTGTTGAATGATATGGCTTGTGTTAATCTGGAGATGAGGTATTCTGGGAGCTTGGGAGAAATATAAGGGGAAATAAGCATGTGTAACTACAAATTCCCATCACAGATTTGAGAGAAGGGCAATAGCTCAGTGGTAGAGTTCATATTTTGCATGCCAAAAGCCTCAAGTCCAATAGTGTAGTAGGACTTATGTATTTTAGCTGCAAAAATTTGGACTACCAGATTGCAGCAAAATGTTAGGAGTTTCTGTATCTTTTTGCTTCCATCTAATGATTACCCAGGTTTTTGCAGCACGGATATGGTATTCTAATCAATAGAGATACCAAAAAAAATCATGTTTGAAACTCTGTTAGTTACTACTGACAATATTTTATTAGATAGATCAATAGTCTGACTCAGTGTTAGGCAGAACATTATTCTGTTCCTGCAGATCTCAAATTTGTTGTATATTTTAATATTAAATGGGGGAAGTTATGCCAACTGAAATAAAGTTGGCTCTTATTTTAAATTGACATTGCGTTATTTTCTTACCCTACTTTACAATCCTAATTCTTTCTTTAACACAGGTTTATTTCTTTGTCCTTTGTCTCCAAAGACATAGATTAAAAACAAACTGGATATGGTGCCACCTTGTGTACAATTTGCTGATGTTTAAATTAAGCCATCAATTGTTGCTTTACACTCATGATTGAAACATGAATCTAATCTTGATTACCAAAACAGCAGAATTCAATTGCAGAGAAATTAAGGATTTGATTTATAATTGTATGCTACGTGTTCAGGATCTGCCCACTAGATGGCATGTATCTCCGAGAGAGCTGAGATATTTAAATCCAAATGTAAACCATGGATTATTTGGCAGTATTGTCCACATGGCAAAGGAAGGGAAAAGGATGATACATATGTGATCTCACTGTGGTTTGTTACCCATGTCACTGATTATCTAGCACCATCAGTGTTCTGCAGTGTTGTTCGTCCATCAATTTCAATGAAGACCTTGACATCTTATGGATTATGGGCCATCAGCGGTGTGTCCGTAGATGGCTGATGAGACCGATGTTAGCACGGAATGTTCTGCCACATACTGAACAGAGAAATGTGGACACTATTGCTTCAGCATTTGCAGCTCTGGCTTTACGGAGTGCTCGCTTCTAAAATAGGAATAAACTGTGATTTCTTGTGGGTAAATATGTTACTAATTATTAAGCCACTTTGATTTACACTTAATATCATAAAAGAAGAAGCTGGAGATTACATTTTCTGTTCTTTTGTTGCATGAAGTACTCTTTGGCTGTACAACTGCAACAAGATTTGTCTCTGCCTGTAGGAAACCTGTGACTTAATGATTTGTGTCTGCTGCTAGACACAAACTTCCTCATCACAGAATAAGGGCTGCAAAGCAATGCTGGGTGGATTGAAACTAAAATACTACTAAAAGTAGGTATGTGGCTATTGCTAAGTCAGCAGCCCTTTCCCTCTTCACCTCAGGTGATCTGGACAGAGCACCCCTTTCAAGTCAAACTTCCATGTTTGGAAGCCTCTTTTGTTTGCAAGCTGCACCTTCCAGTTCATGTTTCACAGCACAACCAAGGGCAAAGCTTTAAATACACTTGGTAGTATTTATGATAAGGACAAGGCAGGGGCCATATTCAGGGACATTAAGACATGTCTGCAATGATTTGAAAATTGGATGGAGCAAAGTTTAGGAATGGCCTTGGGAACATACTAAATATTTCTGAATGTTAACCTTCAGAGCTAATTGAAGACAAGCTATGGACCCCACATTATTGTAACTGTGAAGAAGATCTGTGCAATTTCTATATTGTTTATGCAGACACCGCTAACAGATGAATCCTTTCTTATCCACAAAACAACTTGCTGTTATTGTGCAGTGAGCACAAATAAAAACAAGATATTGAGCTGAAATTCATTTGCAGATTTGATATTGTCCAGTTGGGCTCAGTGGTGAAACAGTTGTTATCTGAGAACAAAATGCAACTTTTCCCTTCTTTAGAAATTGTGTACTCCATTAATCCTCATTTATTCATCACTGATTAAGGTTCAGCTGCACTCACAATGACAGAATGTTTTACTTTTCTGTCTAAATTTAAGTTTCATTATAATACTCTAACATGGTATACCCCTGGAGCTTAAAGAGCCATTTTGATTTAATATGTCCCATCCTGTCAGTGTTTTTTCTTCAGTCTGTATTATAGGCATCCATGAGAGTATGTGGCAATGCCTGCAAGATGGTAGATGCAATATCAAGGTCCAAGCCCTGCCTATTTTGTATATGTGTAGCATCAACATATGGATCAAAGAGACAGGCGTAGATTGCAATATTATATTCACAGTCTTGCAGACCTCTCCGGTGGATACTACTGGCCTCTACTCATGTAAGTTAAACTTCAACTGTGAATGCTGATCTGGTAATAAAATAACTGAGGAAAGACCTTTCAATAAAGATTTTGTCAGAGACATTAAGACATCAATTGTCCTAAGAGTAGTTGGTAGCAATTGGCAGCATTTTTATTTGCCTTGATTAGATTCTGTGATAATTTCATAAATATTGAGGAACATTCCATGGCTGAATTCATCATACCCTTTAAAACAGAACTTTTGCTTTCCTGATCATATCACAACACAGGTAGGACTCATTTACACAATACATTTCTATCTGCTTTTAAACCAGTCAAAATGTTTACTGATGGTTCTGACAGTACATACATTAACTGGGTAAAGTCCACCATTTTGGAGATACTTTCTCTAAGAAGTACTTAACGTCCCATGAGCTCTTGTGCTAGGAGAGTGATGACATTATTAGCTTATTGTAGATTGATGGGGCTAGCCATTGCAATCCATTAAGGCCAATTGACTTTGCATAGATCTATTTCAGCTAAATTGAAATTCTCTTTGGTATTTCCACCCCTTCTCCACACCTCCCCGTGCCATTGACCTAATTAACCATATTGTAGGAATAGAGCTACACAGTGAATGGAATCTTTAAGCACTGGGTTGTTTAGCTCTGTTTATTACAGCCTTGGTGGTGCTGTTCATATATCTGGGAATTCAGTTCCTTGAAAGCTTGTGATAGGCTGGGAACAGTGTCAATGAAGGACACTAGCAGGGATGGCTTTTCTAGGAGGCAAACTGAGATGGCTGCCTCAGGTGCCCATTTGTGGATGGATGGGTGGAGGCACTATTAGGAGTCAGAATGTAGAAGATTGGATGTGCTCTGGTATTACATACCTTATCTGGTCTAAATGCACAGGGATGATGGGTTGAAATGCTAGACGAAGGAAGGTGCAAGGGACAGAACAGACAGACAGGAAATGAAATGAAAGGGAAGAAGAGAAGGCAGCTGGAGAGAGAAATCACCTTTACTGTACCTCTCTAAGATCCTGGGCTAATTATCATTAGCTTCTCCAGGAGCTTTTTATTTCCTGCTACTTCCTTGAACCGAGTTGAAGAAGTTGCTGTACAGAGACAGATGATATTATTAAGAACCATGGTCCATATGGCACAGATACCATCCCTCACTCAAGTTCTTCAATCAATCTGCTTATTTGTACATCTGAGTGTTGAAAGCCACCATAGCTGACACAGAGTGGTGGTCATGAGGAGAAGACAGCCCTCTAGAGCAGCATTCGGAAAAAGGAAACTTTATACCTAAGTAAGAAAGAGATACATACAGTAGGCACTGAGATATATAGCTTACAGGAGATTAAGTGAGAAGGAGATACTTGATTTTCCAATTAGTTACTAGCCAGGTGACCTGATAGCTATGGCAGCATCCCTATCTCTGTCTCGAGTAGAAGAATCTTGCACATTCCTGAAGAAAAGAGTAAATCAGAAAAGTGTGGTAGAAGTGCAATTTACTGCTAAAACTATATGATTCAGGACTGTGGATCCACTTGAGCAACAGCCTGAATGAGTCCCTTGTCACAAAACATAAAAAGCTTCATGGTCTCCAAAGATAAAGAAAAAGGAAGTTTCCATTCAATACATTACAAGTGTGAAATCCCTAAGAATAGCATAGGGTGGAGGACATAGCTTACATACTCAGAAATCTAGACTGTTGCGTATTTCTTTTGTTGCATACCCCAGAAATCTACAAAGACCTTGAAAAAAAATGATTGAAAATGAGTCCATACAATTACTAGAACCAAACTCAAACTGAGGGTTGTGACATATCTGAAGTAAGCAAGATGCTACTTTTTTACGGTGGACATCAAGCATATGATCAAATCACTTTAAAGGTTCATTTTGTAACAACAAGAGGATATAATACAATGTCTTCTAATGTTGACTGTCAAAGAGCATTTCCTAGAATTTATGAATACTGATGATACTACAGAAACTGATATGACAGATGTGCTTCTTAAGAAGCTGGAAGATACAGAAACTGCAATAGCTGTCAACACTGGCCAGGACTGCAATAACAGATCTGACATGAAATGTAAGGACAGAATAATGGAAATACAGATACACAAGATAACCCCCCCACCCCCCACCCCCCCACCTCTCTCTCTCTCTCTCTCTCTCTCTGTGTTCCATATGGTTCTTGTTCACTGAACCTGGTGGTCAGTGGTTCTGCAACCACTGCAACTTAGGCTTAATTTAAAAAAAACATCATTCAAAATATCTATGTGTTTTTCCTGGATCAATTCAGGGAAAATTTTGAAGCCACATCTGAGAGCATCCTCTCTGGCACTAAAACGATGGAGTACTACGAGATTACCTTCAAATGAAGGTGATAAACCCTAACAAATGCCAAATTGGGAGCACAGATGATGCAACAGTTGCTGCCTATGCTTTGACAGGAATTCTCTGTGGAAGAACAATAGCAGAATCATTAAAAATATACACAACTTCGGCTTTCTGTATGGCTTAGTATTGTGGCAAAGTAAAGTCTTTAAAATAAATGTTGTAAGCAAGAGATTTCAGACTTGATATATTTCTTAAATATATCTTAAACAACTCAACCATATATACAGTCGAAGGGTTTTAAAATTGTTTCGCAGTACACAGAGAAATTGGCAGAGGAACTTCATACTGATGTTTTTGCCCACTGGTTTAAGAATACAATAGCAATAGCAATAGCAGTTAGACTTACATACCATTTTACAGTGCTTTACAGCCCTCTCTAAGCAGTTTACAGAGTCAACATATTGCCCCCAACAATCTGGATCCTCATTTTACCGATCTTGGAAGGATGGAAGGCTGAGTCAACCTTGAGCCGGTGAGAATCGAACTGCCAAACTGCAGTCAGTGGCAGTCAGCAGAAGTATCCTGCAGTACTGCATTCTAACCACTGCGCCACCATGGCTCAAACATCACCAAAGAACACAGTTTATGATTATAAGGCACAGAGTAATCCCATAAGGGATTCCAAAGCATTCACAGTGGAATTCTTTAACAGGCACTACACTATGTAGTGCAATCTGTTGAATAATATTTGTTGAAACTCAATGAACACAATAATATTATACTGTATATTTAGGTTGTTATATAATACCTCCAATCTCTCTTTTTAGCAGAAGAAGACTTTTGCCAACAATGCAGGGCACTAGAAAAAGTGTTGAGGCTTATGTGTGAGACTGATGTCAGGGATTTGGGCAATCAAATGAAACCCGTTCCAGTACATTTTAACAGGATCAACTCCAAAAGTTATAGGAGGACAAAGGGGGTGTGGATTGTCTTACCAAATGCTTCGGTTCCTCTTCATCTACCTCTAACCCTAGGTCTCAATAAGGAATGCAGCTTTTTCAAGAGGAAGTTAAAAAGCACATCCATGCTCCACCATGACAAAAGCTGGTCAGCCATGCAACTATCTCATTAGTGCATGAGGTGATCCAAACGGTGGATCTACAGAAAGCAGTTCAAATTTTTGCAGCTAAGGCAGCACAGAAAGCATTGCTTTGATTATTCAGAATTACAAACAGGACAGTGTTCACTAGGCAGACCAAAAAAGTTACATTTTGTGACATTCGAAAGTTACTTTGAAGACATTTTAACAGAAAGAAGAATATCATGGGCAGAGTCAAACAGAAAGAAGAACAAATGACTTCCCATTTATTATAGGTGAGGGCAAAAATAACCCCATTCTTGCATCTGTATTTTGATAAAAGTGGGTAGAAAACACTTCAAGTTGTTACTTGCTTTTAGTACTCTAGAGGAAGGAAAAGGGCTATCTTTGCTAGCTAAAAATAGGCATGTCTCCAAAGTAAAAAAACAACACATACATCTCTACAAATATATATTTATTTATGCAAGAAACCAGTTTGGTCTAGTGGTTAAGGCTTCAGGCTAGAAACCAGCAGACTGTGAATTCTGGTCCTGCCTTAGGCATGAAAGCCAGCTGGGTGACTTTGGGCCAGTCACTCTCTCTCTCTCTCACTCAAAATTGTCAGGCTCGGATAACAAGCTGGTCAGCCAATTGCTGACAATAACCAACAAATCATCATTTAATTGATTTGAAAAAGTGGACCCTACACATGCAGAAAAAATTATAGGAAGAAAAAAAAGGGAGAAGTCTTCTTATCTTTGCTAGCTAAAAATAGACATGTTTCCAAGGGTGGGATTCAGCCGGTTCGTACCACTTCGGCAGAACTGTATATCTAGGAAGTATCTCTCTTTCAAGGTTGTCTCTCTATGTTCGCTAAATGTATATGCCAGGTCCACTCATTCCAACTGTAGATGATAATAGGTAGAAGAAGAGTCTTATTACACATTAATCTGCTATCACGTAATAGGAGCCTAATGCTTCCAGAAGTTTGGAATCTAGGACCTATAGCTAGCACATTTGGTGTAGGAGCAGGAAGTGGAATCAAATTTCTGTCAATGATCAAGTCAAGGCCTTGTGGTAATACAGCCCTCTTTTCACATTCCTCTGAGGCCTCCTAGGCCTGTTCCCAACTATTCAGTTCCTGGGCTACTCACTCTAATTTAGGGAACTGCCTAAAAGTTGGCTGTCTGCCTAGGTCCAGAGCACTTTTGCAGGCCAACACTTATCTTTTCCCAGATCCCATGTAATACCTCACTGAAAAACATTCTAACTGACCTGGGACTCTTCAACCTCAATGGAGCTCCACTCATTGTGACTCCATTGATTGAGAATGCCTCCCCTCCCTTTTTTTAAACTCTACTCCTTTTTTTACTGTGGTGTTTTCATTCTACCCCTCACACCCCCCCAAAAAAAAATTCCTAGCAATCTTCTAATCAGAAGTTTGATTTAGCAAGCCCCAAGTAATCTTTAACATAATGAAGTCTGTCACAATAATGATGGCTGTTGCAGTGAAAGTAGTGTATGTATGTATGTACATATTTATTTACTTCCCACATTTATTATTCTTACAGATAACTCAAGGTGGTGAACATGCCTACAGAAATTTCAATAGCCCAGAACAAATGTAGAAGCCTGGGGATTTTAAAAGGAATTTTCACCCTCCTTTATCGCAAGTGCATTAAGGTGGAGTCTCTTGGAATGAGGTGAAATACTTCTTCACAGATTGCTTGCCACCTGGGTTGCTGTTTATGAGTTGAGCTGTCAACAGACCTGCCTAATACCTCTTGATTATTCCTATTTGCTTTTCCTTAGTTTCCCACCGCCATGCAATTTCTCACTGTCACTTACATCTTAACTTCTCTCCTTCCTCTTTTTAAGCATTTAGCAAACACCTGCAATGAGTTATTGGCCAAACATCTGGTTCCCCCCCTTCCTATAAACTGATAGCATTCCTATGCTCATGGAAGCGAGAGCAAGTCCTAACTCCCTTATCAAACTCAAGGTTTCTAGAATGGTCCCCTCCCTATTCTCTTTTGAATTTACTTTTAACAAAACTGGAATCCCCAAGGCAGCTCTCATTAATCCATTTTACCCACATTATGTGAATGCATTGCAAATGGTTTGGATGAAAGGCATCACTAGCTGCACAGAAAACTACAATAGTAAAAGCCATAAGTGATGTGATGTCTATGTGTGTTTGTGTAACCTTAAATCTTTCCGTGCTTTCTTTTCCCGAAGAATTCAGAAAGCCTTTTTGAAAGTCAAAGAAGATGCAGAAACAGTAAGACTTTTTCCTGTGGTGTCAGCCTCTGTGGTAAAATTATTTCTTCTTTTTTGGAAAATAGGAACATTTCTCTGTTTTGCTCCATCCCCAGAGCAGCCATAGCCAACACTACTGAGATAAAAGCTGTCAAAACTGCTGATCTAGGCTGCTGCATAAGGCCTTGAACTGCAACTCATAAGAGCAAAGGGTCTGATACGTTGGAGGATTAAGTCTGCTTATCTATTTTCCTGGGTTTCTTTTAGAATTTTAGTCAGAATTTTCTACATCTGCATCAGCAAAAAGAAATGCCTGTTCCAGGGAGTTTGAAGGGGGAACAATGAGCCATGGATGTTTTAAACATACATTGAGAGGCTCTGACAGTGCCTCAGCATGTATAGAAAGCAATCAGTTTCTCAGCTTATCAAATACCAACAAAGTTAGTAGAACAAATATATAGCTTTATGTGCCTGGACTCTCCTGCACACATGTATTGCACATTGCTTCTCCAATATTGGCAGTGCCCTTGTGCATCCTGTAGCCTCTGTATTTTCTCCTTGCAAACAGTTCCCTTTCAATAGCTGTCAGCTCCCTTTGAAGTCAATGGGCTGAGTTCCTATTGATTTCTTTTGGTGCAGCATCAGCTCTTCAGACGAAAGTGCTTTAAAACTCTTCTCACACGTGGATGTTTCAAGGCCATTCCTGCATACTGTGTGTGTTTGTTTGTGTGTGTGTGTAAGTAACAAATAGGCTGCTACATGTGCTTTTCTGGTGGCTGATACAGCCTTTTTTCTTCATTGGATGTGGGGCCTGAAAAAGCTTGACGAATAGCTTGACGAATATTCGGTTCTATCATTTTAAATGTTTGAGGAGACAAGATGTGAATCAGACACCTTTTTGAATAGGAATCGTGACACTGAACTTTTTGTATTCAGTACGAAGCTTTTGACTGGAGTCTTTGGGGGAATTAGATGTAGGCTTTGAAGATGTGAGCTATTTTTCAACTTGCGTTGCAGAAAGGTCCTCCCCTTATTTGTTAAAAGCAGAACTCTGCTCATTTCTATATTAAAGTAAATCCTATTGAAATCCTATAGGATGCCAGTTTCAGTAGGTTCTCCGCCTCATGCTCCTTCCACCCAACTGAAACAATACCATTGCTAAAATAAAGGGAACATTACAAAATGGAGAGGAAAATGTGAAAGCAGCAATATTAAACTGTTACCACTAACAAATGTTTTAGAAACCTCATCACTCATACAATGTATATATATATTTACCTCTAGGTCACCAATCTTGACCTACACTATGAAGGAAAATTGTGTTCTCAGGAGCCCTTTCTGATTTGCCTCTTTTACAAATAAGGGCATGTATGCCCAAAGTTAGTAGGGCCTTTCAATTTTACAATGAAATATAAGAGATGTATTGGTTTGTGGTTTTTTTTATATATATACACTATTAGCTACTGAAGCACGAGATACATTCTGGAATTCTGCCCACCAGAAACACTCCGCTTTGAAATGTTATTCTTCCAGCAGAGAGGGAAGAATCTCTTCAAATTAATAGTCTTTCTGAATGCTGAAAAGAAAAATCATTTAAGACATCACATTAAAATGTCATTCCAAGTTGGAAGACACCATTAAAACCTTTTATAGACCTTTTTTCACTGCTTTTTTCCCTCATACTGAGCATTTTGTTCCAGGGGATTCCGATATTATCATATATTTAAATTTGGGAAGCTGGAGGTATGCTTTAGCCCTAAAGGAACAAAGGTACTTTTATAAATGTTTCCTTTTATTTGGTTAAAACAATATAACTTGCTGTATTTATTTATCACTTTTCTTACCTCCAAGATTGATTGATTGATTGAGTGAATTTATATGGGTGCCTATTAATAATAATAATAACAACAACAACAACAACAACAACAATAATAATAATAATCTAGTCCAGCCCCCTGCCCAGGCAGGAAACCCTATATCATTTCAGACAAATAGCTGTCCAGTCTCTTCTTAAAAACTTCCAGTGTTGGAGCATTCACAACTTCTGGAGGCAGGTTGTTCCACTGATTAATTGTTCTAACTGTCAGGAAATTTCTCCTTAGTTCTAGGTTGCTTCTCTCTTTGATTAGTTTCCATCCATTGCTTCTTATCCTGCCTTCAGGACTATAGGTGACTAACAAAGCAGAAAATAGAAACATACATATAAAAAACTACATAAAAACAATAACAGATGCCATATAAAATACTCAACTCTTCAATCAGTGCAGACAAAACCTGACTCCATTAATATCCTGGCTTGAGGAAAGCACTTCCTAAAGAGGTTTAGGGCCTTATGAACCTGTTCCAAAGGGTAGGGGTCATAGATGACAAAACTCACCTCCTAAGTCCTGAAGCCACACTGTTTCACACAAAGGACCTAGACTAGAACTACAATGTGGGAACACAAAATGCCTTCTGCTTTCACTGGCCAACAGAAACAACCGCATTAGCTTGCATCTTGTTTGATTTTAGATTTGAAATATTCTAAAGGGATATACAGTATATTCAACTAATGCTTTCTGAGTTTTATTCTAAAAAGTATTGGGAAGTATTTAAAGCAAAAATTGAGTAGATTGCCCACAAAGTGGCCTATTGAGACTGATCAGAAACCAAATTATTTGGAATCACTGGTTTCAATATATTCCTTTTCTGTTTTTTTCTCCATTCCCATCAACTATAAGGCATACTCCTAAGTTGTCTATACTGAGATTAAGATATATTTGCTCCTTTCCTTAATTGTTCATGGTTTACTGTGCTCCATTTTTCATTTATCCTGAATTCTTATTCAATTATAAGGATTTCTAAAATTAATATTTATTTATTTAATTGAATTTTTTATTTATTTAATTGAATTTTTGACACTCTACCACAGGTTTCACCTCCTTATCATTACCTAAAGACTAAACACATTGATAGAGTGTTGCACAAAAACAGTTTTCATGACATAGAGTGTGTGACTGTATCTGGATTCTAAAGTTTATTGATATGCACATGGATTTCTGCACATTGATAAACTGCTGTACATTGGTAGGACAGCACACAGAAGCAGGCAGTTGAAGAATCAATAGCTCCAGCAATTTGTACATATCTGCTTGAAGACAAAAATAGAGATGGGCAAATCTATCAATGTTGATTCTGCTTAGTTATTTATTTTTCCATTCCAATTCTGTATTTGTTTCATACTGCCCATTCCATAGCATTTTTCCATTAGTCAGCAAACTGTTGTATGCATATTAAAATACCTTTTCATAACATTATATTTTGCATGTATTTTCCCCTTATCCACGATTTTTTAAAATATATTTTCTAATATACACATTTTTGTATGTGATTTTCTTCAACGTATGCACTCTTTCCTATAATATATCTGGTTTTGTATGCATTTTATGATCTGCAAACAGTATTACAAGCTTCTAGCTTATTTTTAAGTTTGGGAAATGCAAATTTTTGAAAGGGTATATAAAAATATGAGCTGAACAAATTTCTTCTTTATGCCTCCTTCAAAATAGGTTTTGCTTATTGATTGATTAAAAAAAGAAATAAAAACAGCACATTCCTAACATATCACTTCCGTGAACTATTACAATCTAAGGAGAATTTCCAATAAGGGGAGAATTTTAGGAGAAGTCCAAATCTCCTTCATACCTTTTTGTCCTTTCCAAATGAAGAGAACATTGAAATACAATTAAATTTTACAACGTAAAAAGGAGGAAGGAATCAGTTTGACCACATGATAGCTAATCTGAATGGGATCATATTTGAGATGTGAAAAAGCTGGTCAAAGAAAGTCTGAGTTGAAATAGCTCAGATCCAACAAGGTGCTTCAGAAAAAGCAATGCCAGAAAAATTTCTCCCAATACTTCCTGTGGAAGAGGTCATGGCTCAGAAAGTTGCAGACTCCTCCACTCTAAGTCCCCTCCTCTTCCTTTCTGATCTTTTTCTGTAGAGGAGAGCTATTTTCAAAAGGTTGAGAGGACTTTCAGAAGTTATGCTTTGCAGATGATCCCTGTCTTGTCTTCTCACCAAATGATGATGTGATAGAGTTCATGCTTATTTCCATGCGGGAACCTTTTCCTCTGTTACCTGAATACTGACTCTATGAGAAAGATAAAATATTCAGAATGGGAATGTGATGGAGACTACTGAAGAAAGAAGGGAGAAAAGAATCAGATGCAGTATCCAAGATTGATTTAATATTCATTCAAATGTTTGATATGCACACTTACAGATAAGTGATTTGGACAGAGATGTGCCTATTGAAAATGGATAATAGTCCATTGGTTCCCAAACGCCAGTATCATAATAACAATAGGTGAAGTGAGAGTACCACATCTATGACAACTGAACAATATTTTGGAAACCATATTATATTGTCTACCTCCACTATTCAAGTGAGAAAAATGATGCTGACAAGACCAGCCAAGTTATAATGGATAGTCATTAGAAACAATGAACTGTAATCCATTCTTCCATTAACTCTTGAGTTCTGATTGCCCCAATTACTGTGATTTGGATAGAGAGTCCCCACAGTTGGAGATTTTCAGTTGTACCAGCTTCATTGTGCAAGAGCCCTACTCCACAAGTAACCTGCCAGCCTTCACTTCTTTCAGATTTGATGGAGGATAAAGACTCTTCTCTATTTAAAGGAAGGTTCAATTTGATGTGATGAAAATATAAACCTGATTAAATGTTTCAAATCAGCGGTCCCCAACCTTTCTGGCTCTGCGGACTGGTGACAGTGGTGGCAGCGGAGAGGGGATGCTTTCATGTACGCATGCACGCCGCTTGCATAAATGGAGCTTCGTGCGCTTGTGCTTGCCCGCTGCCTATGTGGCCCAGTTCCCAATAGACTGTGGACCCAGTCTGAGCCATGGACCAGGGGTTCAGGACCCCTGTTTTAAATGACAGTTTCCTTCACCATTTTTAAATGAATCATTTTAAAGACATGGTTGCTGAAGATTTTTTTTTAATATTTCAGAGCACCAACTATATTTGAACACATGTGCATAAACATATAGATATACATCATCATTTTAGCCATTGTCTATCCACTGCAGGATCAAGGCCTCTTCCGCATGTTTCTAACCAATACATATACAATACATTCACATATATACGTGCACACAATTGGTACATGTATAAATATAAGACTGAATATTGCCAGTGATTAATTATGACTAGAATTTCAAAACTTGTTAGACTACATTTTCACATGGCATTGGCACAACTTTAAAATATTTGGTTTTAATTAGTTTTATTTGGTGGGGATTGTAAATACGTTTTTGTTTTTAAATATGTTGTGAGCCGCCCTGAGTCCCGTTGGGAGAAGGGCGGGATATAAATAAAAAAAAATAAAAAATAAAAAAATAAAAATATAAATAAATAAAATGTTGTCTGATAGTTTACTTCCTTCTCCTTTCTGCTACTCCTTTTCTATGCTAGTAGCAGAGCTAAGTCCAGGGCAATGAATACATATTGCAGGAATGCTAAATGTAGGCAAGGGTCACCTACCACATTGCATTCCCAAAAGTCTTTTCATCTTGTTTCTGGTAGCTGTGAACAATAATTGCTTCAGAGAGCAGCCTTGTTGCCCAGTGTTCCAGTTTCACACATTGCCATTGTATTTGCCAAGCCAGCCATCAATGCCAGAATCTGAATCAAGGTTTGCTGGCAGTCATCTTGCATGCTCAGCCTCCGCCGTTGGCAGAGGGTCTAATTTTTCCCGATTGCACATACTTGTCCTCCTCCTTTTGTGAATTAGCTGGGCTTTCAACTGTGGCATAATGGACCCAACCGCCTCAGGCCTCCACTCAGGGCTGTCTGTCAAAATAAGGGCTAATATATTTTGTTAGCATATTAGCTTGCCATTTTTGTTAGAAGGAGAAAGCAGCTGGCTGGTGACAGGTGGCAAGAGTTAGGAGGTAGAGCCAAGCTCCAAATATCATCCTATCACATTGGGTGAGGGTTGGGTGCAGGGAGCATGGATACCATTTTATAAGGTGGTTCAGATCTGGATTGGAAACCAAGCACCAGATGGCAGCAGACTGTTACATTGCTGCCTTGTAATGATGGAGAAGATTTTTGAAACCCAGACATGGTTGCCCAGCAGAAACGTGAATGCCTAGCTAGAGGAAAGTATCTGCCACTACAAAGCTGTTTGGTTCCGGGGCAATCTAGTTATAGAGAATTGGATGAAAGGCAACCATTTTTTGGCCATGGGGCCTACCTTGGGTTTAAAAAGGTAAAAAAAAACAACAACCCCAGCCTCCAGAAAGCCCTAGGCTATCTCTTATGTAATCATCGTCTTCTCTCTTTCTAATCAAAGTTTGTCTTTGTGTAGTTTGTGTGTGGGTATAAATGTATACTTTCCAAACTTCTATGTCAACTGTGAAAACAATGGAAATCCCACTTGTCTCAATTTGTGGATTCATTCTGTAGGATGCCACAGAATATTCAATTTGCCATCAGCATTTGAAGTGGGCATTGTTTCTTCTGTAGTTTCTGGAAGTCAAATCCAAGTTTAAAGACAAAATGGTTAGGTTTCCATCAAGTATGGTAAAATATGGAGCCATTAATTAAAGGCAACTTACAAACGGAGTACATGAAGTGAATATATTCATCAGCAATCAAGCTTTCCTGTTTTGGCCAAACTCACTTTAAGCGAGTGGGTGTTGCTAGGAAACTAGGTTGGGAGGGGGAAGAGATTGTTATATTCAGTTCTTAAACACTTAAAGGTACATTTATGAAGTGTAATCTTTACTTTTTGCTTGAGATTAATTTGCAAATGCATGCATTTAAATTATTTAGGGTCAATAAACTTTTAAAGGCTTCTGTGAAGCATCTTTCAAGCATTGTTTATCAGGGAATACTCCAAAACCCTCCCAATTAACTTGTATCAAAAGTTAAAATATCTGTGCAACTAAAGTAGCAGCTCTGAATAAATTAATAAATTGAGCTGTACTGCTTCAGTTCTCTCTCTCTCTCTCTCAGCCGCCCTCCTTCCCTCCGCAACTGGAGGGAGTTATGTATACTTACAGCTATAGCACTACAAATTTCAAGATCAAAAAATGGATTAGGATTTCTATGTGTGTGCATCTCTGTGTTGTATAGTTTCTGCCCGTTCAGGGCGATCTCTGAGCTCTTTTAGGGCTGCTTAAGGCATTTTTGTCCCTTCAGATAAAGGTAAATTCTGTTGTCTTTTGAGTCCAAAACATTTGTGCAGGTCTTAGACTTACTTCCCTTCCTCATCTCTCATTTCTCAAGCCAGACTATTCATCTTTAGATCATAGGAACTGATCTGGTTCAAATTAGACTTATGTAGGGCAACCAAGTGCTTAATGCAAATAGTTGCAGATGATTCAAAGCAGGTTGAGCCCTCCTCCAGAGAATTGCTGAGCCAAACAAACAAACAAACAAATGATAGATAAATGGATAGATAGATTAATATATAAATAAATAAAATAAAAATAAAAACAAAAACATGGGGCAGGCAGCCTGTAATGCAAGAGCAACAGGCAATCCTTGACCTCATTTGGCAATCATTTTGCATGGTGTCACATTAGAGAAATAGGTTCCATTCCAGGCAACCTGTTACATAGGAAAGATATGGTGTCAGTAGATAAAAGATTGTATGAGTAAGAAAGAATAGGCGGCTTCAACTGCTCATCACTTCCTTCTACATCATCCTGCTTGCAACACATTTC
The DNA here is from genome assembly GCF_001527695.2 of Protobothrops mucrosquamatus. Classification (NCBI taxonomy): domain Eukaryota; kingdom Metazoa; phylum Chordata; class Lepidosauria; order Squamata; family Viperidae; genus Protobothrops; species Protobothrops mucrosquamatus. The sequence goes on from NW_015386945.1 coordinate 595,594, forward strand.
ATTTGATGGAATGCAGGCTTTGATAGAAGAAAAGATTGTCCTTTTTGATCTTGGTCAAGCAAAAATGAGATTGTGAAAAAGAGTAAAGTGTACATGCAGGGAATCCTCCTCTTTTAGATCCTGGTTAAATGACTCATAGAAGAGCTACATGCATGTGAAGCCATATTCTGAGACACCTCGTGTATATTTCTTAATGGGCCACTTTTCCCCCCACACCCCTGTGCTCTCTTTTCTTCCGTATTTCAGAGAAAACGGAAATCATCACAAAGTAACTATGTCTATGTTAAATTATATAGGCAGCAATGTAATTCTTTTCCTCCAACTCATCAGTTTTTCTCCTAGTAAACTGATTATTGTCTTTTGAAATGGAAATGCACAAATGCACAAATGAATTAATTAAAAAAGGAAAGAGAGAGCCAAGAGAAAAAGAAATAACAATAAAAAGTCATTCATTCTCATAGCTGTCTAGACTATCCACTTCATTAGATGCATGGAATATTATATTCCGATGTGTGGGCATTGGGGAAGCAGTGAAGTTAGGAGAAATTAAATACAGAAGGTATGGATAATGCTGCTTTGATGGTGGCCTTTTGTAAAAGAGTCCTTATGCACAGCAAGGACATTCTTGCATCGATGGGTTCATTGTATTTTATGGCAAATAGTACTGAACTTCTTAATGAATTATAGGGCATCTATCTTGCATTGCAGCTGGCAGTTGTCCTTCATTTGCTCAAGAACAGCCTCCAAGTTTTGGCAGTGTCTTCTACTCCTACTGTGGCTTCAACAGGTGCCTGCTGATACCAAATCCTACTGAAAGAAAAATGTTAACAATAGATGGCTTGAATGGTTCTGCAAAACCAAATGGGTAGTATTATAATGCCTGAAGGTTGTGTTGTGTACCCTGGTTGCTATAGTTAGCCATGATAAAAATATAATGTTACAGTCCATGAGAACACTGCAGCTATTTGAGCAAATTATTTAAGACAATCATACAAGAAGCAATGTGTCATTCGCTTTTATCAGTAACATTGATATAGTACAATCTTTCTTAGGCAAGGCGTGTTTTCAGAAATAAATCCTATTGAGTGCGGTGGCTTTAATTTCCAGGCATTAATTCCTAAGTATACACAGTAGCTTTTTTCCAACCTGCTGCCCTCCAGATGTGCCCTCAGGTAACATGGACAAAGAGTGTTCTAGGTATTAAGTTCAACACATTATCAGAATAAGGATTGCAACCTTAATATTAATTTCTGGGCGACATATCTATGTATGCATAAATATTTTGCTCATTCTACATTATCAAGTCAGATTAGATGAATCCCATCTTATTATGTATGTGCATATGTGTGTATATATATTTAAAGTGTAGATATGTATGCATGTGTTTGTGTGTGTATGTGTGTATACACATACACATACACACACAGAGCCACTTTTGAACAAGAAAATAGCATTTAATAAAAATTAATGTTCAAAAAGAAACAAGACAAGATTTCTGCCTCATTGTCCCTTTTTTGTTTATTTTGTTTATTTTTATATTTTTTAATTTTATTTTGTTTTAGTTCTTGAAATACTTAACTGAGATACTGTATAAGGCAAGATGAGAGGATCATGGATGTAAAGATTAAAAACCAGTCATATAAGTTAAGAGTTTTTGCAGATGATTTGATTTCAGTCTTGGTAAATCCCTTAAAGAGAATTGAATTCCTAATGAGTAAATTAAAATAATTTGGTGCCTTAGCAGAGTTTAAGATTAATAAACAGAAGACAAAGATGTGAACAAAAATATGCAGATACAAGATAAAGTAGGCTTGATGAACAAAACAGATTCTTTTTGAAGGGGATTGTAAACTGAAACCAAGAGAAGATCTGATAACCGAAGGATATTCATGACAATGGTACAATTATCAGAAAGGTTTGAAGGAGATAAAATGCTTTATGGTTATAAACAAAGTAAGACAGATTTTGAAATAGAATTATATACTAATGATGATCATATAGTTGCTAAAATGTATAAACTTTTGTTGAAATATGAGACAGAAGAATATGTGAAAGAATATATAAGATAGGCTTAAAATATTTTGCTAAAATATACAAATAGATCAGTGGGAAAGCATGTGGTTGAAAAGATTGAAATTTATTTTATGTTGTAGCCTTAAAGAATTTTTTAAATAAAAAGATATATCGGTATTTGTCATCGGAGAAACTGTCTAGAATATGCAAAAGTACTTTGGATCTTTGTTGTAAATGCAACAACATAAAAGGACATTTTACCATGTTTGATAGACATGCAAAAAAGCTAAAAAATGTTGGATACAAGCACATACATCAATCTAGAAGATTTTAAACGTTAAAATTTAACTGAAACTAGAGACTCTGGTTTCAGAGACTTTTCTTTTGGGATTAATGTACAGGCAACTAGAAAAAAGTCATGGAACTTTTTATATATATATATGGTAACCACAGACAGCCTCTTAAATGTTCAAAAATAGAAAGGTTCAACATTACCCACAACAGAGGAATGGCTGGTGAAGATGATAGAACTTGAAGAAATGGCTAAATTAACTTCTTTGATTAGAGAAAAAATAAGATATTATATGTTGACTGCAATCCCCTTATAGAGTTTTTGCATGAAATAGAAAAAATACACATGGTTTGTGGTTTTGATGGTTAAAAAAACTAGATAATAAAAAGTAAGTTATTTTTTTTGTAATCCTAGGGTAAGAATATTGTAAATATATTTTCTCCAGAATAAATTGGAAACTTTTTTCTATTTCTTTCTCTTTTCTCTTTCTGCAGTTTTTTCTTTTTTTCTTCCCTTTCTTGTTTTGCTCATGATAGGTTTCTGTTAGTTTTTACATTCTTTATAAAAGTTTTAATAATATATATCTAGATTTATATATATATATATATATATATATATATATATATATATATATATATATATATATATATATATATATATATATATATATATATATATATATATATATATATATATATATATATATATATATATATATATATATATATATATATATATATATATATATATATATATATATATAAATAAATAAATCTATCATCTATCTATTTCTATTAATCTAACACCAACTAATATAAACTAATATCGCTGACTATAGGGGGCGAGACTCTGGCCCCCTCAGAGAGGGCACGCAACTTGGGTGTCCTCCTGGATCCACGGCTGACACTGGAAGACCATTTGTCGGCCGTGACCAGGGGGGCGTTTTATCAGGTTCGCCTGATCTACCAGTTGCGCCCTTTTCTGGACCGGGATGCTTTGCGCACAGTCACTCAGGCCCTCGTC
>NW_015386945.1:599247-601949 GCF_001527695.2 Protobothrops mucrosquamatus
CAAGCGGGACTGACCTAGGGTGAATTTTAAATAGGGAATAATTTTTAAAGATTTTAATAATGACACAGCCATAAATATATTTGGTTTTTAATTGGTTTTATAGGGGAAATGTTTTTTGTGTTGTTTTTTAACATGCTGTGAGCCGCCCTGAGTCCCGTGGGGAGAAGGGCGGCATAGAAGTTGGAAAATAAAATAAAAATAAAAATAAAAAATAAAGTAAGGAAGAAAAAAAGAAAGAAAGCAAAGAAAAAGCAAAAAATGAAGAAAAATAGAAAGGAAAGAAAAAGGAGATTAAGAAATGGCTTCTGATATTCTTCACAGCGGTTATAAATACAAATATATTTTAACCTATGTATAGTTACATCATATTGCTTTCCTTTCATAATCTATCCCATCTGATCATCAAAATCATAGACCACAAATTCATGTTTTTCTGCTTTACACAGAAGGGGTTTCCATGTAGCAAAATATATAGATGTTGTCTTTTCTCTGCTCAATTTAGCCATCTCAGCAAGTTTCATCATCTTCATCAACCATTCCTCCATAATGGGTAATGCTGAATCTTTCCATCTTTGTTTATATAACAATCTCACTGCAATTATCATATACCAAAACAGAGTTCCATGACTTTTTTCCAACTGTTCATCAATTCCAAAAGAACAAACTTTTATTTCAATTGTATGTTACTCTTCAAAATCTTCTGAATCAATGTGTGTATTTGAATCCAGATTTTCTAGCCTTGTTTACACGTCCAGCAGATGTGATAAAATTTCCGTTCTTGTTCACATTTCGACAGAAATATGAAATGCCTTTATGTGTTCTGGACAACTTGTGAAATATGCCTTATGGCATATTTCAGACATGTTACATATTTACAAAAATAAGAAACTGAAAAAACAAAACAAAAATATTCCCCAATTTTTCCTTGGCATGGGGAACTAGTATTGGTAGTATTGTATTTCTAGCAAAATCCGAAACAAAATGGTTATAGTCCTAGGAATGTTGAGTCATATATGTATTTACAATTTATATATAAATATATGTATATATAATTGTAATGTTTATTATCATTATCATTTTAGCCATTGTCTATCCACTGCAGGATGAAGGCCTGTCAGACCTTCAATGTATTTCGTATTTCTTTCTTATGCCTTCATTTTTGGGTTCTGTCATTCTATTGGGGGGTGGGGACCTAGGGGTGTTCTGCAGTATACTTCCTTTGCTTTGTTCTATCCTCTTTGAAGTATCTTTTTGGGGGTGTGAAAGGAATGTGCCTCTGGCCATCTGCCTTATCTCCAGGCGGATGGGAAGAAGCGTGGAGAAACTTGACAGCCTTGAGAACGGCGTCTTATCAGTTCTTTCCCACAACAACTTAGTACCTATGGATTGGTTCAATTCAACCAGCCGGATGGACAGTTGGGGTGGGGTTTGAAAAGATTCTTTTAATGTAACATTTTGTGTGGGAAATCCTCAGATCCTGCCTTATTATCCTGCTATCAATACCTTCCAATAAAAGTTCCTGTTGAGACAATACAAGTTTCCAGATTTCTGCTTTCTTGTGAGGTTTAACTGACGCTGGCCTCTTACAAGGCCTCTTCTGCATGTTTCCAACCAATATGGTCCTGAGCTTTCTTGTGCCAACTGGACCCACAATACTTGCCAATGTTGTCAATGCATCTTATTTTAGGTCTCTTCTGTGGATGCTTTTTATCAGGTGGAATCCATTTTATGACTGCCTTGGTCCACCTGCCATCAATTCTTCTTGCTATGTGATCAGCCCATTTCCATTTCAATTCTTTCATTCTCTTCATGATATCATATACTTTCATTTGTTCTCTAATCCATGTGCAGGTCTTTCTATCTTGTCTTGTAATGCCGAGCATGTACGGTATCTTTTCATGGCTCTTTGCGCCACTCATAGCTTTTGTATTGATTGTGAGGTTAGTGTCGATGTTTCACTGGCATATGTTAGAGCAGGTAGCACACACTGATCAAAAACTTTTTTCTTCAGGCATAGGGTGAGATTGTTCTTGAAAATTATGCTTAACTTGCTGAATACACATATACATACACATATATCTGTATATATAATTGTATATATACAAACACAATTTATGCCGGCATACTTTTCATGTGTGTAGCAACAGCAATAGCAATAGCACTTAGACTTATATACTACTTCACAGTGCTTTACAGCCCTCTCTAAGTAGTTTACAGAGTCAGTCTATTTCCCCCAACAATCTGGTTACTCATTTTACCGACCTCGGAAGTTGGAAGGTTGAGTCAACCTTGAGCCAGTGAGACTTGAACTGCCAAACTGCTGGCAGCCAGGAGTCAGCAGACGTAGCCTGCAGTACTGCATTCTAACCACTGTGCCACCAGCGCTGTGTGTGTGTGTGTGTGTACAAGACTGGCAACTGGTCGTAACCTTACTGATTTAATGCAGATAAGTTATGGAAAATGACTGGATTCCCTGACTTAATTTCCCTTCCCCCCCTCACCCCCAGCATTGCCTGCACCTGAGGAAAATGACCACCATTTACTCCCCTAAATGTGGAATTGGGCAGGTTTGACGAGTATGGTTGGAACTGTGTATTTAGCTAACTATCAGATTACACGACCAAATGGTTGCAGATTCAAAGATGCTCCCTGCCTATGGCTCATCAGTCTATTCTTTTTTTTTTTTTTTTTTTTTTTTTTAA
>NW_015386945.1:603886-607585 GCF_001527695.2 Protobothrops mucrosquamatus
ATTTCGCTCTCCCGAGATGAAGGGAGAGCTTTTGGGACTCTACTCCTATCCAGGAGTACTCACCTCGACCCCTTCTCCCGGGGCACAAGGTTCCAAGCCGCTGAACAGCTGCTGACCGCTGTTCATGCTGGCTCTGACGCCTTCCCAAGCGGACGGCTCCGAAAAGAGCCGCCATCGGCGCGCCGTCCCACCGGAAGTCGCTCATCAGTCTATTCTTGAGCAGGTTCCAATACTCTTCTGAAAGAGCACTAAACCTGTATCCAAAAATGATAGGACACCGGCGTGGAGGAGGGACAAGGGGTGAGGTGGGAGATTGTACTCAATAACAAGCACACTCTATCCTTGGTCAATGATCCAAGGGAATGACAGTCTGGCAGTGAGTGATCAAGGAACCCGTTTCTTCTTTTGTGGTGGGTGATCCTGAAAAACATGCAGTTGTGATTGGCCTGTGCACCACAGTACTCAGTACGCATAACACCTACTGTTAACAAAGCCAGAAAAGAATAGGCAAATTTGAATTAGAATACAATACGTCAAATCATTTTTCCTTCTTCACCCCATGCCAAATTCCTGTTATTCTTGTTTTAGGTTTTAACAAGACTAGAGACTTTAATTTATTGTGTGAATTTTAAACCCACAAGATTCCAGATCTGGCAATAAGTCTATACTTATAAATGTATTTGTATGAGTTTGAGAAGGGAAGAAATAAGGATCTGTTATAGTCATAAGGAAGGAAACTCCCATGACGCACAGATGGCATTTCCTAAGTATTTGCTTCTCTATCTTTTGCTACTAACATAAACATAAGCTCAGTATCTTCACTGTTACATTTGACAAACTGAAGCCACCTCTTTCCTTGTACTATAATATCAGTAACAAAGGAAAACCTGTCATCAAATCTTTTTCAGCTATCTGTATATTTTGAGGCTGTCAAAATTGACAGTATTAATGTAACATAAGAAGAATTTAAAACAGGAAACTATGTTTTAAAATTCTTATTAAACAGCACAGCAAAATAAAGAAGGGTAGCTGATTAAAAAAAATAGTGATATAGTATCTAGTGGCATTTAAAAATAGCACACTGGAGCCAAATTACTTTGGGTTCCATTATAAAATCACTATATTGTCTTGATAATGTCAGACAAGTTCCGTTACGATCAGTATGCGTCATAAATAGGCACTAAAATAGGCAAACTGGCTACATTCCAATGCTAGAAGTAAGGGCCTATCAATGGGATCAGCTTACCCTGCTGTGCCCCCCCATGCAAATTTGGATAGGTGAGAGACAATGATAAACCCACATATTTCTTTCAAGCCCTGGGGTGCTTTTCTTCTACTAGAGTTGAGGAAACATCTCTGTATACCAGCGGTTCTCAATCTATGGGTCGCGACCCCATTTGGGGTCGATCGACCATTTCACAGGGGTCGCCAAGCAAGGCTGTCCGCCATTTTTTTTGTCCGCCATTTTTTCCCCCTTTTCCGGCGGGTGCCTTACCTCCCTTGGGCTGGGCCAGCTGGTGGTCGGCCTGCTCCGTCTCTGCCGCTTGCCAGCTATGCCTCGGCCGGCGCAGGGGGCGGAACCACGCATGTGCGGCACTCCCGGGAAGGGAAAGTCCTCGACTTACGACCGGTTGGGTAGTCCTCGACTTACGACTGGTTTAGTCCTCGACTTACGACAGGTTTAGTCCTCAACTTATGACCGGTTTAGTCCTCGACTTACGACCGGTTGGGGGTCGCAGCATTAAAAAGGTTGAGAACCACTGCTGTATACCATATGGCCTTTCTCAAGTGCAGTGTACAATCATATCCCGCTAGCAATGTTGATATAACACACCACTGAAAGCCCGGCAATCTTCTGTACATGGAATTGCAGAAAGAGTACGCTCTTAGACTTTGCCATAGATTGAAAACGTCTTGGATTGGCTTTGCTATTGAAGTCATTGAAACATAGCTTTTACCTACATATAAGAAGGGAGCCTTTGTTACATAAAGATCCCTTTCATTCCAGGAATCCCATTCACCAACTAGGAACTCCCCTGATATCATCACATAAACTGCCTGATTTCAATGGTTTTTGCTGAATCAGGGCATTCCTAATAAATGCAGCCTCTCGCTACCTTTTAACGCACATTCTAAGTATGTGGTCCACAGCCAAGAATAAATCAAAATTCAGATCATTTTGGGATAAGAATTTGCCTAAATCTCCATATTTCACCATAAATGCAGTGACAAGAACATGAGTTTTCCAAGAAAGAAAACAGTAAGAGAAAGCAAACCTGACAGATTCATTACAGTACCATTTTGCCAGGGACAGTCTTCTTACAGAAATACACCAGGCTGTGGTGGACTCCCGTTGCAGCAATTGAGATGTATTGAACTTTCATGGTATGCATGGATGCTCCCAGCTTGTTCAATGGAATTCATCCCAGGTGTGTATACAGAACATACTTCTTTATCAATCAGGTTTTCCAAGGAACTGACTGTATTTGTGACCTTTTTTTTTTAATATAATACATCTCATAGGCATTGCCTAAATATTTCTCAGCCTGGTTTTCCTCAATGTGGTGTCCCCCAGATGTGATAAAACTGGATTTTCACTGGCAGAACCATGTTGTCAAGAAACATTTGGAATTGTAGCTCAGGCACATTTAGAGGACACCAGTTTGGCAGAAAAGTATACAAGCAAAAGATTACATTATTCTGAAATAGAGTATTTTAAAGTATCTATTTCAATTCTTCTCCATCATGAAAATGACAACCTAGAACCTGGACGGGCAAGCAGGAGCCCTTGAACTTTGTATGCAGCCCCAGATCTTATTTTATGTCTCCTAGTTCATGCAAAGCTACCTGATTGGACGGCAGAAATCCAAATTAGCACTAGATAGCAGCAAAAAGGCCAGAGTTTTCAGTGTATATTTGCTACCATCTAGTGACCATCCGAAGTTTTGAAGCCCAGATCTGGTATCCCTAGGTTCATACCCAAATCGTTCTGCTGAAATCTGGTGGTAAATACTTATCATTGCATCAACATCAAGTCACAAACCAAATCCCAGTTGCAAAGGCTAAGCAGCCTTTGTTTTTCTGAGGGAAACTAAGAGTCAAAAATGGCAGAAGGGAGGTGAAGGAAACCAAGCAAACCAAATAAATTAGCCTGGTTCAAGAGATCCAGTTCAAGCGTTAGGAATGCAAGAAGGACCACAGAACAAGGACTGCTACAGAAGTAGAGATCTTTCAGGGCAACTGAGGTTGCAGCATTCTGATTTACAAAGGACAGAATCTGCAAAGCCATATCTTTAGTCAGATTCCTTCCTTCCCCTTTGCCATTTTTCCACCTTGTCATCTTTTGACCTTCTACTGGTGCCATCCTGAGGTCTGGATGTCCTTGACGTCATTTCAGCATCTGAATTCTCTATAGCTGAATGAAAACAGAAAGATTTAAGGCATATCTCCATTCAGACATGAGACAAGCTTCTCGAATTCTGAATCGAGCTTCTACCTGCTCATTCGTGGCTTTGGGGTGGATTTCCATCAGTACGCTGATGATACTCAGCTGTACATTTCCACCCCAGGCCACCCCAACGATGCCCTTGACGTGATGGCCCGTTGCCTGGAGGCCGTAAGGGTCTGGATGGGGAGGAACAGACTCAGGCTCAACCCTTCCAAGACCGAGTGGCTGTGGCTGCCGGCGCCTCGGCATAG
>NW_015386945.1:610427-612378 GCF_001527695.2 Protobothrops mucrosquamatus
TAAATAGAGACACAGCTTCTAATATTCGGTTTTTTAATCTGGTTTTACAGGGGTTTGTATTTTTTATGCTTTGTATTTGTACTGTTTTTAATACGCTGTGCACCGCCCTGAGTCCTGCGGGAGAAGGGCGGTATATAAATTAAATTAATAATAATAATAATAATAATAATAATAATAATAATAATAATAATAATAATAATAATAATAATAATAATAATAATAATAATAAAATTAATAATAATAATAATAATAATAATAATAAATTAATAATAATAATTTAATATTTCATCTTAACTTTGTTTTAATGATAGTTTTTGGGGTATTTTTGTAGTTGTTTTTATCAGGCTGTCAGCCGCCCTGAGTCCGCAAGGAGAAGGGCGGGGTATAAATTCAAATAATAAATAAATAAATAAATAAATAAATCTAGATGAAAATGTCTCCAGCTGGACCTGACTAGGGGGTCAAAATAATTTGAAAGGTGCAGGCACCCCCCCTTTAATGAAGAGAAAGACTAGGGGTGATATGATAGCAGGGTTCCTATATCTCAGGGGTTGCCACAGAGAACATGGAGTCAAGCTATTCTCCAAAGTACTTGAAGGCAGGACAAGAATGGAAACTAACCAAAGAGAGAAGCAACCTAGAACTAAAGAGAAATTTCCTGATAGTTAGAACAATTAATCAGTGGAACAACCTGCCTCAAGAAGTTGTGAAGAAGAGACTGGACAACCATTTGTCTGAAATGGTAGGGTTTCCTGCCTGAGCAGGGGGTTGGACTAGAAGACCTCCAAGGTCCCTTCCAACTTTATTATTATTATTATTATTATTATTATTATTATTATTATTATTATTATTATTATTATTATTATTATTATTATTATTATTATTCATCACAGTCAGCCAGATGTTCAGACTGGATTTGGCATTTTTGTCTACCTATTGAGTCCTTACCAAGGACCTGGGATAGGCAGATGCGGATGTTTGATGGTATTACAGATATCGTCGCAGGATGGAAGCAGTTCCTAATAAGGCTGCCTTTTGCAATTGACTAATGGCGAATTTGTCAATGCCAATGGTGTTCAAGTGGTGCTTCAGTTGTTTTGGGATTGCACACAAGGCGCCTATTACTATTGGTACTACATCATCATCATCATCATCATCATCATCATCATCATCATCATCATTATTATTATTATTATTATATCATCATCATCCTACTTGAAGAAAGACTCTGGCCCTGATCTAGACCCAGTATAAGGTGTTGTTATAGGTTGAAAGAAGAGCTCAGGTTGAATCAATTGTAGAATCTTGCTTATGTTTACTTACATTGATGTAGCATTTTATGTGAATATAATGTGCAATATAAATGTTCTTCACTGTACCTTTCGTGTAAGAACAGAATTTTTATTATTGTGCTAATCTGCATTTACTAATTGACTCCAGAGTTCTTGCCTGGAAAGAAGGCTGTAAATTCAAGCCATTTCCTTATCTTATTCCCTTCTACACTGAAGAACAGATATTGCTTGTTAGAATAATAATTAGAGCTTTGCATACGTCTATAGCAAACTGCTATGTTTCCTTTCAAAGAATGTGTCTGTAATGTTTTTACCTCATGGAAGATGTCATGCCTCTGTTGTGATTATCTTGTTTCCTTATCAATTTGTAAAGCAATTCTTTCTGTCCGTTGGGATTTTCTGTCAGTGTATACACATGCTCCATTGTCACATTCTGTAGAAAGGTTATATAATCTGGTGTGGTTGTTTTTTTCTTGCCTGAGTTCAGAAGATCAGTAACTCACCATAACCTGTTAACTTTAGATCAGTAATGAACATTGGACCCTCTCTAGCTGTTTGGCTCTTCTGGGTGCGTTCTTTTCTGCCACAATGGCACAGAATCTTAAATGGGAGGACATAGGCAGGAGGTATAAGCTTCTGTGTTTCTGCTGCCTATGCAA
>NW_015386946.1:0-7535 GCF_001527695.2 Protobothrops mucrosquamatus
TAGAGATTTGGAAGGCAGGAAGAGAAGGAGGAGAGAGCCCCTAAAAGAACAAATCAAACAATTCTTTTTCTAGAGTAACTTGTAAAAGGACCTTTGTTTTTCCTAAGTCTGAATAAGTTTGCCAAAGCAAGTACAGATGCCAGCACGTTACTACATTTTTTTTGCAACTTGTCAGTTTAGTAGAACACAATTATTTTTTAAAAAGTTAGATTTTAAAGTAGTTCTCATTTGCATGATTAAAGAGAAATTACCTTTAGCAATTATCTATTATATTACATTTAGAATTATTGCCTCTCCTTGAGTTTACTATGCTGTACAGATAAGCAATCACAATGCTATTGAGACAAACTTCCTAGGAAAAGTTGAAACTGAACCATGGAGCCAGAGATATTTCCAGATGGCCTGATGTGAGAAACAGGAAAAGCTGTTTTACTTCTTAAATTAAGTACAAAAGAATGTAAAGGGAGGCTTGCTGGATCAGACCAATTAGAATAGTGCAGTAAAAAGGCTGTAGGAAGCTATACATTAAAAGGATTGCATATTAAATAATTCTTCTACCCACGCCTGTGATATAGATACAGTGACAATACATGCATACAATATTTCCAAAGTTCTTAAATGAATTGAAAACTCTAAACACAGATGTTGTTACTACTTTTTTTTAAACCTAAGAGCATATGAGAGAGGGGATCTAAACCCAACTTATCCTCTTTGTGAAATGGTAGTCATGGTTATTACAGAGAAAAGGAGGCTAAAAATTTTAAAGATATAATTTGGTCAAATTATGAGAATGTTTCTAAACTCTCAAAGAAGCTCCTTTGTAATAATACCAGTTTGGGTTAAAAAAAATTGATCATCCCAATTTGGTAATATATGAGGAAACAAACTTGGCTGATTAATCTGGTATAGGAACTACCGGTAGTGTTGGGAACCTCCAAGCTGGATGGCTATAATATTTGTTTTGAGGCTATATTGTCTGGAGTAGCTCAGGAGTTCATACTAGTTTACATAGGGTTAACAAATGTTGCAGGCTACTCTTGCAATTTAATCTTTTGTTTTGAATACAAGGTATTTAGGGATGAAGCTGATACAAGCCTCCCTGCTGTCAATCAAATGGGCCACATATGGCTGTGATCGATCAGTGGTTCCATTTCATCTCTGTAGAAATAGTTGACCTGCTAGGAAGATTTGACTAAAAAAAAAATGTGTATGAGACCTTGGAATGGTTTGTGCTTGGTCCCATCAATATTGAAAATTCAAATTCAAAACACTCCAGTTTTGAATTCCCCAGATACAACCATTCATGAAATGCTTTCCACCCAGACTGATGGCTTACTATGATTATTATTAGACTACACTTGTTCTTTCTTTCTGTTTTTCAGCAACATAATACAAGGCAAAGGCCAAGGCTAATGTCGTGGTCTGGCCAAAGGGCTCCTTGAATAGGTCTGTGAGTTGATATTTTTGAAGTGATAGAAAGGAAGCACCAGGGCAGTGTCCTTCCTGACTTTGCCTGACTTCCTGTATGCTTTCTTGATGAAATATTAGTCAACTAGCCAGTTACAATTCATACTTATTCTCTCATAATTGGATGACTCTGATATTTTCAATTTCTCTCTGAAGATGCATCCTTTCTACTTTCTGACTACTACATAAATTTACAGTGGCAAACGAAAAGCTAAACCTTGATGTAAATTGTTAACCAGAAATCAGGAGAATGACACACTTAATTCATTTACTTAATAATGCTTTAGCAAACACAGTTTAATATTCAGCAATTTACAGTCTACAAATCATTATTTTTTATTTAGTCCATTTGTTTAAAGCTCAGGAGCCTATTGTCTTAGTTGACTTGTTGCTAGAAATATCACTTAATTTCTTAGGGAGTTTTTACAAATTTGGAAAAATCCACACATGGGAATAATTTTAAAATAATAAGAGAATGTAACAAGTACAAATAATGGTCAGTTTCAGAATATAGTTACAAAGGTAGGCATTTGTACCTCACAATAATCCTCACAACTCAGTGAGATTAAAGTAAGCTTTTAAAAATGTGTTTCTTGGCTAACAGTTTATTTCCTGGTTCTCCATTTTAGAATATGTTTCTTCAGGAAAAAAACATTATTTAAAGCAAATTTTGCAATATGGTTGACAACTTTGGTTTTTAATTTAAAAAACTATGATACATGAACTGGGTCATAGTTACAATTGGCCCAAATACTAGAGATATGAGTTAACCCTTGTGACTGATGCTGACAGATATATTGGGCTTAAATGGTTGATTCTGGACAATTACAGCTTCAGCACTGGCTACCAAGTTAACCAAAAGGAAGAGATTCTGGAACTTGCAGTAAGCAACGTCTGTAGGGTTTTATCCCCTCCACCTTATGTAGTTGCTACCATACATCTAATATATTATATATAACCACAAATATTTTTCTATTTGTGGGCTACCAAATGTTGATATCTGAATAGAGGGATTAAGACTAGAACCTAAAGTTTGTGATGAGATTTCTGAAAAGAGCAGGTCTGCATCTAGTATATTCTTGATACATTCTATACCCTTGAAGTCAACAGAAACTGGATCATTTCCAAAGCAAGTCTACCTGGCTTGAACACAAATAATTCCTATTTTATTTATCTAAAGCAGAAACAATTTGTATGTTTACTTTTTTAAATAGCTTATTCACTTTTGTTGATGGAGCGTATCTCCATAATTAAATCATATGTCCTGACTTTAATAGCATACCCCCTGCCTTCTAAACCTACTTTTTGTGTTCTTGGAAATTGCTCGGAAGATATATCATTTTTTCCATTTTCATTGCATTTCAACTAGAAAAGATAGACTTAAATATAAAATATCCCAAAGCTTTGTGACATTATTGGGTGACTTCAGTGCTACGATGGGACTTATTTGCATGATCAACTTTTATGGTGGTTCCAATTTAGAACCACCCATATCATAAAAGAGACTGCTTGCTAACCTCGAAGTGAGGCACACCAAGAGGATCAACTAGTTTAAGAAGGACACCAAGACAATTTCTAGCTTTATGAACTCTAAGAGACCCAGTTCTTGGCAAAAATGGTTGTCATTTCTATACAAGATCCAACTGGAATTTTCACTGGGTATACTAATTTTCCATGTTGACACTTTATAATAGATAAATTGCCAACTAGTAAATGCAGTACAAGATATAATTGGCTCAAACTTGATAGCTCACTAAAAATCACATGAAGATGTTAAAGTTCAGACATGGAACATAGAAACTAACAGCCAATAAGAAAGTCCAATAGTACTAATTTAGTGTGAATTAGAAAAGTCAGTGTCCAACTCAGACATACTTTGGAAAATTGGAAGACTTACTGTCCCCAGAACTGTACAGAACATATAGTTGTCTAGTAGGCTATACTGCTGGCAGGGCTCTTTACTTGTATAAATAATGCTGGCCATATCACAGCAGGATATGAACTCTCTATTATCATTCCCTTATACAAAAAAGGAGACAAGGAAGATCCTAAAAATTACAGATCCAGAACCCTTATTGATGTAAAGCTAAATGCAAAACACCTCTTGGGCAAAATAGAAAATTGGGTGATTGAAAAGAATATATTATGGAAGAACAGGCCAAGTTCAGACCAGAGCACTCCATGGTAGATAACTGTTTTGTTCTCTACCAGCTTATTGCTAAACATGCAATAGATAGTAACCCCCATTTATATCTTTCATAGATCTTAGCATGACATATGGTTCCATAAACAGCAATATCTTATGGAGAAGACGGCCAAGTTCTATACCTGGTAAAAGCCTGCCATACAAAGATGCACCTTAGCCCCAATGTTGTTTTACTTTTATGTCAATGACATCTCAGGATTCCTCCATTTTATTGATGTTCACATGTCAAAGATACAGTAGACTTATCAATATCCTTTCGTATGCAGATGATATGGTTCTGACGATGTACTCCCAAGCAGGACTAAGAAGATTGATAGAAAAATTTGATGCCTATTGTACCTGTAATTCTTTGAACATTAAAAAAAACCCCTAACTTGAAAGTGGTGGTTTTTGGAAAAAGAGGGGCCAAATATATCTGGCACTTGGATGGGGAGCCTAAAGAAGAAGCAGACTCATTCCCATATTATGGGTATTTTTAATGGATATTTGAGCTAACCACTTCAAAGTTCAGTAAAGTCCACAGCAAGCTCTGAAATGCTAATTAAATTACTCAGTTAAAACCACCCAACCACCCAAGAACTCCATTTTAAATGTCCACAAGGCAAAAATTGGACTGTATGGTGCAGAATTGTGAACCCTATCAGACTGATGAATTGGTTGACCAAGAATAAAATATCTATTTAAAAAACAACAACTGCCAGTGAGTCTGATTCAGTAACATGGGATAGCCCTTACTATGGCAAGATTTCAGCAGCTGGATTCTATGCTTAAATATGGATAATTCCATCAAATAACATATTCTGAGAGAATATGTATTTGTGAAGCACCAGAAATAGAAAACATTATGCACATTCTTTTCAATTGCCAACTATATTGTCCAGCAAGGGTTCAGTATTTACAGACACTACTTGACAGAACTACACATTGGGACTGTACCAAAATATTCTCTTATTTTCTTCAAGGGAGGTGTGGTGGTTCAGTGGCTTAACAGATGCTGGAGAAGGTCTATATTCCGATGGTTTGAGTCCTACCATTGTGTGTCATAGTATGCTCCCATCACTTGCCTCGGCTTCTGCCAGCTTAGCAGTTCAAAAGTATGTAATATAAATGCAAGTAGATAAATAGGTACCACTTTGTTGGAAAGGAAACAATGTTCCTTGTTTTACCATGGCAGGATGTCATGCTGACCACGTGACCATGGAAAAGTCTTTGAACAGTGCTGGCTCAATGACTTAAAGAAACAGAGATGAGCACTGCCCCCTAAAGTCAGCTATGATTAGCGGAGTAAAAACTTTATATTTACCTTTTATTTCTGTCAAGACACAAACACATACAGTATATAGTCATTAAAAGCTTAGACTCAGGATTATTCAAGTTGAGGACATGTTATAACCAGTAGCCAGCACAGGTTTGTCAAAAAGAGATCATGCCAAACCAATCTTATTTCATTCTTTGATAAAATGACTAAAATAGTAGACCAGCAAAACGCTGTGGACGTAGTATACCATATTTTTCTGTGTATAAGATGCTATTTTTTCCTGCAACCTCCCTGTTCAAAAATCAGATGTGTCTTATACAAGTGCAGCGTCTTATACACGAAAAAATAATGGTAACCTCCGCAGCCCAGGGCATGCCTGTGTGGTTGCCATGCCGCTTGGTTCAAGTGTCAAGCCCCTGTGGGCTTGCCACTAACGGGAGGGGGGAAGGGGCAAGATCGTCGGCCGGCTGAACTTCTGGATTTGCCGGCTCAGCTGTTTGGCGCTCCTCCAAACAGCTGATCGGCATGGAGAAACTTACATGCCAGAGCGTCTTATACAAGGATGGAAAAAGCGTCTTATAGATGGAAAAATACGGTACTTAGACTTCAGTAAGGCATTTGACAAAGTAGACCACAACCTGCTGCTTAGTAAGCTAGAAAAAAGTGGGATAGACAACAACACCATCAGATGGATCTGTATCTGGATGACAAACCATACTCAGTGAGTAGTCCTCAATGGTACTACATCCACATGGAGAGAAATAAGCAGTGGGGTACCATAAGGCTCTGTCTTAGGCCCAGTACTCTTCAATATCTTCATTAATGACTTAGATGAGGGAATAGAAGGGGAACTCATCAAATTTGCAGATGACACCAAACTGGCAGGAATAGCCACCACCCCAGAAGACAAGCTCAGGATCCAAAAAGATCTTGACAGACTTGAACAATGGGCCCTATCCAACAAAATGAGTTTTAATGTGGAGAAAAACAAAATTTTACATTTAGGCAGGAAAAACCAAAGCTTTAAGTATAGATTAGGCGAGACCTGGCTCAAAAACAGCAACTATGAGAGGGACTTTGGAGTCCTAGTGGATAATCACTTGACTATGAGCTAGCAGTGTGTAGCAGCAGCCAAAAAACCTAATACAATCCTGGGTTATATAAACAGAGGCATAGAATCAAGATCACACAAAGTATTAGTACCACTTTATAAAACCCTAGTAAAACCACACCTGGAATACTGCAACCAATTTTGGTCACCATACTACAAAAAAGATGTTGAGACCTTGGGAAAAGTTCAGAGAAGGGCAACTAAGATGATCAAAGGCCTGGAGACTAAAACATATGAAGAACGGTTGCAAGACTTGGATTTGGCTAAAGAAAGAAGAAATAGGGGTGACATGATAGCAGTGTTCCAGTGCTTGAGGGGCTGCCACTAAGAAAAGGGGGTTAAATTATTCTTCAAAGCACCAGAGGTCAGGACAAGAAACAATGATTGGAAACTGATCAAAGAGAGAAGCAATCTAGAATTAAGGGGAAACTTCCTAACAGTGAGGACAATTAACCAGTGGAACAGCTTGCTTTAAAAAATCGTGGGCGTGCCATCACTGGAGATTTTTAAGATGAGACTGGACAGTCATTTGTCTGAAATGGTATAGGTTCTCCTGCTTAAGTGGGGGGCTGGACTAGAAGACCTCCAAAGTCCCTTCCAGCTATTCTATTCTATTCTATTCTATTCTATTCTATTCTATTCTATTCTATTCTATTCTATTCTATTCTATTCTATTCTATTCAAACATATTTAATAGAACATGTTGGTGTCACATGTTGGTGTCACACGTAAAGATAATAATTGACATAAAAACATACTATTTTGTATTGCATTGTGCCAGTACAACAACCTTTTAATTCTCTTCTCCCACAAAACTCATTGACATATGAGGGAAGTGGTCTAGTATCCCTTCATAATAAGTTTGGTTCATTGATATCATCAATCAATATTGAGCTAGATACAGCTTAATATGGTAGTACCTTCTAGTTTCCTTCAGCCCACCTTCAATTTGTATGTATTGGGAGAATGGGGAACAATATCACCATGTTCCATGGCTCTTTATCAAGAAAGTGGGGTCATCCGAAGAGGTTACTTGGCAAAAGTTCATCCTTCATCTGGCTCATGAGATGTAGCAGCTGATCTTGGAGGTTTGGGGACTGAGGGAAAGCAAATAAGATGTATTGCAAATAAGATGTATTTTGCATTCTATAATTACCATGGTTTTAATTTATTTTAGTTCTTCTGGCATAGGAGGCTAATGCTAAGAATCAGTTTTGTTTAGCATAAGGAATAGATATTATAAGGAGCTGGATGATTTTACTAATGAATGTTATTTGTCCAAAGAAAATGGAATAGCTACCGTATTTATCGGCGTATAACGCGCACAGGCGTATAACACGCACCTTCATTTTAAGAGGGAAATTTCAAGAAAAAAAAAGCGCCGGCTCGAGAGCGAAAGCAAAAGGGGAGGGGGAGTGGGGCTTCGTTCACACGTGGATCCCCATGCTCGTATTTATTTACCGTATTATGCCCCGGCTGGCGGCGGCGGCAGC
>NW_015386946.1:9249-17287 GCF_001527695.2 Protobothrops mucrosquamatus
AGAATTGAGAGAGAGAGAGACAAACACACACACACACACAAAGAGGAGAGGGGAACTGCTGGGGCCGGCCCGTATTGAAGAATATGGCCGAATTTACCCGGGCTGGCCGTATATCGGCGTATAACACGCACACATCATTTGCCCCCTATTTTCAGGGGGAAAAAGTGCGTGTTATACGCCGATAAATACGGTATATGCTGAATCTGAGTCATCTTTTATAAAATAGATAAGGTAGAAATGTAACAAAAATGTAACACAGATGATCCAAGGCCAATAGGAAATTCACTACAGATCAATTACATCTATAAGAAACAGCTATAAGAACATCAAAAGGACACTGGAAAATGAGAACTTTTTCAGCTTTATGAATGAAATGTGTCCATGGATCCTCGTGTTTAGAACTCTATGGCTTGCCTCTATTCTGCTCTTTTATATCTGCTATTACTATAAAAATTGTAAGTTTCAATTACTTCCACATTGTTTGGATGAGGACCAATAATACTTTTCTTCCCTGGCCTTCTTCACAATTTTCTTTTCACATCTCGTCTCTAGGGTTTCAGATTTGGGGAAAAAATTATGTTCTTCACCTCTGTCTTGCTCAGGACATTTGGATGTTCAAGAAGTTTTTTTTATTTGGAAACATTTTGTAATTTGTTGCAACATATATATGCTTTAGGGATTAAAATGTATAATCTTGTTTCCAAAAGCATATTTTTTTCAATCTTTTATGGAATTATATGAATATTTACCAAGAGGAACTCAAAATATTATTTCAGTAAAAAAGATCATATGATCTCTCTTGCTGATCAATATTCCCTGATTAATTTGCTTGTAATTTTTTTAAAACATCTGTATTAAAATTAGTATATCCCAAAGATGTCAGTTTTAGATTCAAAATATGAAGATCTTATTTGAAACTATAGCTGAGTCTTGGATTAAATAAAACATGCCTTATTCCAGTTTTGGAACATGATAGTTCTTGTGGAATTTCCAAGTGTTGCTACATATATTGCAGAATGGAAATAACTTTTTAAAGTAAATGAGATAAACAGTATAAAGAAAATTGCTAATAACTATAAAGGAGTGATTAATAAAAATATTGTTGATTACATTAAGATTAATATTTCCATTTATTGTAGTTCTCAGCTAATTATTTTGTTTTTGTTTTTGTGGCTTCCAGTATTTAATCACAATACAATTTCTGGTTTTTTCGGCCTTGTTATATGCATTTTTCGGCTTTCTTCAGCTAGATACCCTCTAGATACCTTGGATCGCAGTGTCCATAACTCTTGATCTAGCCATTGGATTTCTAGGGATGAGAGTAGAAATCAGTGTCTGAAATTAGTAAAGGGGGTCATGTTGAAGCTTAATTCAGATGAGATAGAAGTATTGATAATAGGTAGGAGAAATTAGCTCAGTATCTTCTGGATACACCTACTAAAAGAAGAAATACCAAGGAGACTGTGGACAGAGCTGTTTATCCTGCAATTTTAGTAGACTAATATGGGCCAATTTTGTTAAATATTATATGTGTTTTGGTTATAAGCAGATCACTTGACTGGGCTACTTTAATAAATAATTGTATTGTATTTGTATTGCTATACAAAGATCTATAATATTTATTTGGCATGGTAGTTACTTTGATCACAAAAGGCTTTCATGCTTGAGTAATGCAGCATCATAACCTATTGAGTGAAACTTAATTATCTAACCATATTTTCCAAGAATTATATTAGTTGCATTACTCCCAATTTGTTTCTGGATCATGTCAGCATGATGATTGTTCTTATTTTTAGGATTGTCTCATTCTAAATGCTATGGGCTTTATGATAACTGGAAGGGACCTTTTTACACATAGCTCCACTCTGTGAGGGCAGAGGACAGTACAAAATAAGATGTTAAAATTAGGGAAGATTCATAGGTCATCAAATCTACATATTTTACTTCATATTTGGGACTTAATTTCTGAAATGCTCTCTTTTGTGTTCCCTGAAAATAGAAAATGTCCACAAGAAGAAAACAATTGGGCTACAATCATTCCCTATGCTATAATTCTCTTTATCTTTGAAGAAAACCTTTTTTTAAAACTGAGAAACCATTCAAAAGGAACCTCCTTAACTTCTGGCTTGAAATGAAAACTCATTTTATTCCTGAGTCTGATTTATATGTACTGTATGTCACAGTGAACATATTGACTTCTGGTATAAAGAATGCTATTTTCTGTAAATAATGCTATTCACCAGCATGATTGGATGGAGCAATTATTCTATGGGTATAGTTATGTAGATCAACAAGACAAACCATAGTAGTATAAATATATGACATATGCCACCATGATGTAGACAGACTATTATAACAGCAAAAAAAATTGTAAAGACTATCTGGGATCAATGATTCCCAAGGGAATAAAATTTGAGGAAGTTGTCACTGCATCAGTGCTATTAGCGGTTGCTGTATTGCTGCAGTCAGGTGATCTTCATTTTCAATGTTCTATGACAGTTTCCCAGCCAGTCTTGCAATCCCTTGCTCCACCCCCCCCCACCCAGCAGCAAGGAATTGACTCATCATGCGTGTGTTAAAGAAGCAACAACTTTAAGGTACATGAAGAAAGGCCTGGATATTTTTATTGTTTTACAGCATGTAAAACATATTTGTATCTTTAATACTGAGAGATCTATTGGTGTACATAAGGAAGGAAAGATGGTTGAGGATGCTGGGCAGCAAAAGATTTAACAAAGATGTAAGTATAGAAATAATTGGGAAAAACAATGTGTTGTAAGTCTACACAGAAGTAGTTGTATTCTGTGATCTGTAGAGAAAAAATATAGAGATTTCATAGAAGAAATCCAAAAGATCTACATTATTTTACATAGAAGAATACTTATGTTATTAGGTAGAAAATAATGAGTTAAAATGTCAAACAAAATGTATTCTGTTTTTATAATAAAGATACAAACTTTATGTAAGTAGTATTCAGAACTATTTGACATGAAGAATGAAAGCTGTCTTAACTATTTCCCATTTACAGGTACAGAATAGTAAAACTTGAGGGATTTGGGATTCTTCTGAGACCTGCTAAATGCAATCTGATCACAGTTTTAGCAAAAACAATTTTTTAAATGTGTGGTTTAGTTTGAGCCTACTTATAATTTTTAATCCTATGTACACTGGAAATAAAGCCTGTGTAAATATAATTTGAGTACACATACATAGGATTGCACTAATAGTTCATTGTCAGCTCCTCTCTACCAAATTAGACAGTGCCTTGAAATAGATCAGAATTGTGAAGGAACTCAGCCAGAATAAATTTTAACTGGAAATTTATCAAATGCTAACAACTAGGAATGCATTTACTGAGAACCAGATGTATTGTGAAATATTCTCCAGTTGCAATCCACTCCAGGTTCAGGTTCAAATTTAAGGGGGGATTTTGCTAAACAAACATTGTATACCATTTTTAGAAGTCCCAGGGGCAACCGCGTTAATATACTTTAGTTGTGCTACTTCCAGTTTCATTTGCTCTGCATTTTACTAACCTTCCTTTAATACTGAATCAATCTCCACTTAAAGACAATAGATATTCAAAACTGATATTCTTGAGGGTCTGGTGAAAAGTGCATAGAGCAATACGTAGTACACAAAATTCAAGAGCATGCATTTTTTCCTAGATGTAAATGCTTTAAGAGCATTGTTATAAATGTTGTCACACATTATTTTATCAGGGGAATATTGCTATCCCAGGATCTCATTAAATATTCCAGTATGTCAGTTTGAAATCTTCTCAACATTATCTCTCAGACCTCCCAAATTATTCAGAACAGCCAAGGAGGCTAATAACACAAAACATCACTGTCTTCCAGCTTCCAAATTCTCTGCTAAAAACCAATCCAATTCTCTGTTAATAAATAAAAACATATCTTCCTTTTCCTTCATATTCTATGGCTAGAAGATAGTATCAGTTTTGGTTATAGCAGGTGTGATTTCTTCTTTCATGTATAAATTATTCTTGGTTACTGAAGCTAAAGTCATAGAGTAAAGAAACACATCACATTATTTCATCTTGTAGTTTTGATACCAGAAAGGATTACGAATGCTCAGTCTTTTCTATTGTTACCAATGTTCTAATGTATGTGAAATTTAAAGGAAGTATTTATAAGAGAAAACTTGTAACATATGCCTAATATTTGGTCATAATCCACAATGCTAATCAATATATCATAATTGTGCACTCTCCATTGCACAGTTGGGAAAATGATAGTTCTTTCAATAGAGTTGCTAAGCTATGACTATTACCTATTATTGCTCTCTAACATACTCATAGCTTCCCTGAGGTTTCTGAGTATTGGGAAATACCTGCATAAGAGAACCTTACATGAGAATAATCTATATTATCATTTTATCCAAATGGTGGGATATCTGAATTACTTATATGTCTCAGAATATACTCCCCAACCTTTTCTCCTGGTATTTTTTTCTCCTTTTCTGTTGATTTTCCTGCTATAAACTACTTCTGTCAGTCTTCTTCATTAAATGTGATTTATTGTTCTACCACATTCTGAGGGCTTCCATCATTGTAATTCAGGGAGAATGACCTTTCCTTGTCTACAACTACCTCTGATCGTTTAATAGATATGTCACTGAGCTAAATATTCACCCATTGTTCTGCTCCCAGGCATGATACAACTAGGTAACTTTAAACCCTAAATTTAATGGTCTGACAGAGGTCTTTATTTGATCAGTTAGTTTCATTGTATTACCTCAAGAAATGCCATAGTGATATCTGTTTCCCTTCACTTCCAAATCTCCCTCCGTATTTAATAACTGTTTCTTTATTCCTGGTATGAGGGATAATATAAATTGCATACTATTTTATCATATATTGTATTATGTTTGTACACTATTTAGAACCTTGTTGAGATAAATGTTACTATAAATTTTATATCTACCTATTTCAAATCAAGTAAAAAAGCTATCTGTTTGTTAAGACTGATACAAGATTCTGAATATGTGCCTTAATTATTATTGTAATTCATCGTTAGAAGAATGAAATGGAATTTTGTTTATCTTGAGATGATTTGTTTTGAGACAAAGCATGATTGTATTGTAGAAAAAAAGGATAACAACATGTTTAAGTAAAAAAAGGCAAATGGCTGCATTCCCCCATTTATCTATATATTGCTAAAAATTTGCTCCAGTAACTTTTAACTGGTGAAATGCTGGATCATAGGGCAACAAATGGGCATATGGAATATGTCCAAAGGCCAGGACTCAAGGTTCTCATGGAACTGAAATTTGGCAAATATTATAAAACATTTTATGATATAGAAATTATCATAAAATAATTTATGACATATTACAAAATGTTGTAAAACATTTCCTCTGATGATATTTGCTATACAGTTCAACATGGGCTATTTTCAAGGCAGATGTATCTCTGAATGAATCCCAACTTTTCCAGAGAAGGCAGTATATCAGAAGTTTTTATTTTTTTAAAGAACATTTAAGAACTTTGCAACTACCATTGTTGAAGGCATTGAGGAATCTGTAAGGAAATATCTCTGAAATGGACCCAATAGATAATGAGATGTATACTAACTTTTTAAAAATGATGCAATGGTTATTGTTGTTGTTGTTATTATTATTATTATTATTGTTATTATTGTTATCATCATCATCATCATCATCATCATCATCATCATCCAGCACAAGCTCTACAGCTGAGTGTAAGAAGGTTAAATCTTATGGAAACTGAAACATCGGAACAGTTTTAAAGATGCTGATTATGTATTTTATAATTGTTCTAAGGCAGAATGGGAAAAGCATAGTTAATTTGTAAGGGTTGAATTAGTAAAAAGTCAGGAACAATCTGTTTCAGCTTGCACTACATACAGTATAGGCAAATGATTTAAAACTGTGACTTTTGCTCTCACTTTTAGGAAGGAAGGAAATCTAAGATTCCCATATATGACATATGTAATGCAACCTTTTAAGATGTTATTTCTCCCAAAGTAAAAATTAGCATTGATTTGAATCAGCTGTTTGTAGGGTTTTTTTAGCCTTTTTCTTTGAGGGGTGAGGGGAGTAAGGGCTGATTTTTGAAAGGAAAAATTCAAAGAGTACTAGAATTTGATACTAATGTTCACTTCATTACAAAATCAGTGGGAACAGAATGCCCAGATTTGCTTCCAACAAAATTCACAACAAAATTCTCGTACTACATGGTGTTAGCTTTTTTACACTTTCATTAAATTAGCACAAACCTGTAAATCAAATGGGAATAATAATTCATATCTTAAAATCAGTATCAAACATTGGCCTAAAATGATTGTAGTCTCTTTTGTTCTACATGAAATATCTAACCATTGTTAGATATTCAGCATATTCTTCTTTGCAGTTGTAAAAATGATATAGGTAAAAGACGGGAGCACATAACGCCAGCTGCAGACCAAATCCCCCAAGGAAGACCAAACAGGTGGTTTGAATTGTATTGACAGGTGTTGCTAGTTCTTGTGTCAAGGACAGCTGGTTTTCTACCTCTTGCACTGATTCTAGAAGTGAAATTTCTTGTCTGGAAACAACATTCTAAAGCCAAACAAGTTTGTTTCTGACACTGTCTCCTTCTTGGTCT
This sequence comes from Protobothrops mucrosquamatus, assembly GCF_001527695.2. Classification (NCBI taxonomy): domain Eukaryota; kingdom Metazoa; phylum Chordata; class Lepidosauria; order Squamata; family Viperidae; genus Protobothrops; species Protobothrops mucrosquamatus. The sequence continues at coordinate 15,878 of NW_015386946.1, forward strand.
CATTGGATGCTCAGTATGTCTGTAATGACATTATTTCTTCTTTCTAATTTGTTAGATGGCAGCTCACATTCTACTTGCGGACTAATTAAATTTGTTTTGGCTTCCTTGCATTTGCTTGTTCAAAAGTCCAAATGTTTGTACCAACAGGGAGTTTAAGTTCAAACATTTATCAGTTGGAGTCACAATGCAAACACATGTGGAAAATTTGCATCTATGTGATATTTATGAGGTTGCTATTAAAGTATGTTGTTAAAATAACCTTGGCAGAATTGGAAAGAGCTTTGAAAAAAGAAGTATAATCAATTTTAAATGTATACTGTGCTTTCTGGAAAAAGGACATGGGGCATTAAATGCAGTTCATTTTTTATTATTGTTTATATAATATGGATGGGTAACACTATTATATAAGAACATTTGTGAAAGCTGCTGTCTTGTATTTTCTTGATCCATTCTTCTACTGCTCTTTGTTGGCTGCTAAACTTTTTCCTCACTGCTTGTTACCAGGGAAATATCATTGCTATCTTGGTTGACATGACATTCCTCTCTTAAGAAGAAATAAAGCAAAACTACATCTATCATTGCCCTGGTATCCCTTTCTCTTCATTGACCATAGATAGGGGCAGGGAAGGGTTCAGGATATGATGCCACAAATGAAGGAATTGTTTCTACATATTAGAGAAGAGAAAAGCACTCAATACTGGGATATTTATCAGCATCTCTAAATTTCCCATTGTGTATAAGGTGCTTTTAAGAAAATAACTAAGGATTAAAATAAATACACTTTTATTGATAAAGGGCAACATAGAATTAGGAGCCAGAAGATGTATTTAAACAATTGTGCTACAAAATTTTCTTATCATACAACCACATCAATAAATTCTGGTATTAGTCTTGAACAATGGTCACCACAATCAGTAACATTTGATGTGAAGTGATATATTTTCAGCCATGTTAATAAAAACACAAATATGAAAAGATATCCAAATCAACTCAGTTCTTACTAGGTGTAAACAAGTAAGACATAATTATTAATTCATTAGTTGGAAGGATTTGAAAATGTGTTGGCCGATTTGCATAATAATGCATTTTTTATCTAGGTCACAAAGTAGATAAAGTTTCTATATATTTTATGTAAATTAAATTTTGGACTAATTATGATTCTTGGTTCTAGAAATCAGCCACTGTGAAATAGGACCAATGGCTCCAACTGTTCCAACATTCTGTCTTCAACAGCTTCACTGTTTTGAGTTCACTTTCTCTGTAAATGTGGGTCAAAGATTTCTTATATTTTTTTCAAACATGATTTCATTCATGTAAAATTATACAGAGAAGAGTTTGCCGTGCTGTAGTTTCCCAAACAAGTTGAAAATGTGCCATATATATGCTGATTTTTACATTGAGAAACATGTC